>NC_142937.1:88688313-88743313 GCF_046866305.1 Octopus bimaculoides | reverse complement strand
ATTATTTTTTTATTATTGTTACATTTTGACCAATATTTAACCAAACTTTTAATCAACGGCATTCTTCTTGAATTACATACACACGTGGAAAACTTTAATCAAAATATTCCTATGGTATTTTAAAACCAATTGAAAACCCATTGGAAATATTTATCGAAGCAAGTCTTGCGGATTTTTGTCTGTTCGATTTTTTTTTCTTCATCAAGAGAAAGGTAAGAATTGTGAAATAACTTTAACAAATGTTTTGTTATGTTAATATTTAACAAATTAAAAGTATTTAAAAGTTTAATACGGAAAATTATTAATTAATTCATTTCGTGATGTATTTCAGTCAAATATGTGTTAATGTTTTTAATTAGTTTAGATCAGTCCTGGTACAGGGCTTTAGATAGATCAAGGCTCCAGCCATGATCATCGCATCGAATTATTTCAGACAACATATCTAGCTCTGCATTAGCCAATGTGTTCCCCCTGTTTGTTGTTGTTAATCTGTTCAGGTGTGATTTGCAGGCGATCTAAAATCTGATGTTCCTGTCTAGTGCACACCTGTTGTATATTTTTAATGAAAATAAGAAAAGAAACCAAAAAAAAATGTTCATTAACTTACATCCAACAAAAGTAGCTAGATTTGTGTTAATGTGATGAGTCGATTTGCTAGAAATAGCAGCTAAATCTCTTTTAAATTACATTTCCTTAAAAGAAAGAGAAGGAAGTTTTGAATAATGTAGATCTAAATCTAGATACATGCTGTTTGAAAAAAAGACGGAGAGGCCAAAGCTGGAACGCTTTCGATATTATATCTGTTGGATCTGAGCTGACTTGGGACTAAACAATAACAGTAACTTCTACGGAGAGACTTGACCTGCTAGAAATAGCAGCCAGATTTCCCTCAAATCACACCCTACCAACTTAAGAAAATAAAAGGGAAGGGTACATTGAATAATGCAGTCTGGGATACCCTATGTCTAGAAAAATGACAGGATGGTCTCGTCTGGAACGCATTTGATCAGAGTTCTGCTCATTCTGAAGCGTCTGGGTTAAAGAACTTCAACATCAACACTCCCATACATGAGACAGGTAATATTTTCAATTTCAACAGAAACGTGATCACAAAACCCGCTAGAGATAGCAGCTAAATCCCCTCCTACGAATGATAAATAAAGACAGATACATTGGACAATGTGGTCCCTGCTATACAATGGAACAGGGGATCAAGAAAGGACGGAAGTTCATAGTCATGCTGATTTAGGCCTAAAGAACAACAATAACAACGTGGCAAGGTGATCCCTGGATCTCTGCTAGAAATAGCAGCCAAATCTATTCTTTATAACACACCTTATCATCTTATAAATTAGAAATTACACTCTGTATAACGTAGAACTAGGTAAACTATCCTTTATTTTTTTTTGTCTCTTACTTGTTTCAGTCGGTAGATTGCGGCCATACTGGAGCACCGCTTGAAAGGTTTTGTTAAGCAAATCGACCCCAGTACTTTTTGGAAGTCTGGTGCTTACTCTGTCTCTCGCTTTTTGCCAAACTGTTATGACAGTCATGAGGACGTAAAGAAACTAACACCGGTTGTCAAGCAGCGGAGTAGACACACACACTTACACATAATATATACATAGTATTCCGTCGGTTACGACGACGAGGGTTCCAGTTTATCCGATCAGCGGAAGAGCCTGCTCGTGAAATTAACGTGCAAGTGGCTGAGGATTCCACAGACACGTGCACCCTTAACGTAGTTTTCGGGGGGAGATTCAGCATGACACAGAGTGTGACAAGGCTGGCCCTTTGAATTACAGGTACAACTCATTTTTGCCAGCAAAGTGAAAATAAAGCGTCTTGCTCAAGAACTCAACGCACCGCGGGGAATCGAACTCACGATCCTACGATCGTGAGCCGAATGCCCTAACCACTCAGCCACGCGCCTTCACACACGCACACACACACATATATGCACACACACACACATATATACACACACATGTATATACACATATAAACACACACATATATATATATACACACACACATATATATATACACATACGCATATATATACACACATATGTATATACACATATACACACACATATATATATACACACACACATGTATATATACACATACGCATATATATACACACACATGTATACACACACAGCGGGCTTCCACACAGTTACCGTCTACCAAATTCACTCATAAAGCATAGTCTGCCAAATGTTATAGTAGAAGACACTGGCTCAAAATGCCGCGCAAAATAAAAGAAAAAAACAAAACAAGACGTGTTAGTGACAGACATTCTTGTTTAACCCCAGGCTGGTACAAATATTAAACAACAACAGTAACAATAATAATAATTAAAAACCATCTTTTAACAAAGAATATTTTTATGGTTTAAATGTCTTCACCGAATTATTTTTAATCATAAAAAAAGACTACAAAACTCGTAAAACGGGAAAACATTATCATTATTCTGTTGTTAGTCGTTATCATTATTACAATGTAATTAATGAATGCGTCTTAATTACTATTGTAGATTTATATCAGCGTAAAACTCCTACTGTTGTTTATGGTTTCCCTTTGTATTTCGCCTTCTTGTTGTTCCCCCAACCCGCCGCCAATGTCTTGGATCTATGCCATCATATTAGAATTGTTATTATTATTAGGACCTCGGCGAAATTTTACGTCCTGACATCAAACGCTGCCGACGTTGACTTTACCTTTCGTCCTTTTAGGGTCGCTAAAATAAATCCCATTTGAGCATTGGCCTCCATATAATCGACATACCCACAACTTCCTTAAAATTGTTAACCGTGCCATAGAACTCGAAGGCCTTATTGTTATAATGTCTGGGAACGGTTTATTATAACCTAAGCTACCATGAGGAATCCTCGACGCCTCTTTCTTTTTCTTACCAATCCTGCCTCTTTTGAGGAACGAACGTTTCAAGCATATAGAGGCATAATACATAGAAGTAGCATGTGATCAGGCTCATGGGGTACCCTAATCATAACCAGATGGCGACTTCCTGCTTCTGCGTGGGTGGGATTCTCTCATTTGCCGTTATCTGTATTTTCATATTTATATTAGTTATATAATAATAGATATTAATAATAAATATAAATTTATAATATAATATTCATGATAAATATTTATCTCTATATGAAATGTATTCATTTATTTATTTCTTCAATCAATCTGTACAATTAACTATGGAAGCGCAATGGCCCCGCGGTTAGGGCAGCGGACTCGTGGTCGTAGGATAGCGGTTTCGATTCCCAGACCGGGCGTTGTGAGTGCTTATTGAGCGAAAACATGTAATGCTCCACGAGGCTCCGGCCGGAGGTGTTGGCGACCCCTGCTGTACTCTTTCACCACAACTTTCTCTCACTCTTTCTTCCTGTTTCTCTTCTACCTGTATTTCAAAGGGGCCAGTCTTGTTACACACTGTGTCACGCTGAATCTCCCCGAGAACTACGTTAAAGGTACACGTGTCTGTGGAGTGCTCAGCCACTTGCACGTTAATTTCACGAGCAGGCTGTTCCGTTGATCTGATCGACTGGAACCCTCGTCGTCGCAACCGACGGAGTACCACAATTAACTATGTGTATGTTACCAATTTTACACAAGTTCCAAAATTATATAACTGCCCTCTACCTGCTGTCTTTACATGATCCCGTATGTAAAGCTCCGTATGTTTCTGTAGCATCGTACTGTATGTAGTAACGGACCCAGGAGGTAAAGTAAATTAAGGATTATTAACGTCAGGAAAATCCTTAGCGGTATTTCTTCCGGCTCTTTACATTCTGAGTTCAAATTCCGCGCCAGTCAGCTTTCCCTGGGGTCGATAAAATTAAGTACCAGCCAAGTACAGGAGTTGTTGTAATCGACCAACTCCTTTCCCTAAAGTTTTAGGCCATGCGCCTATATTAGAAATTACTACTACTACTACTACTACTACTACTACTACTACTACAGAGGCGACGAGCTTTCAAAATTGTTAGTGCGTCGGACAAAATGTCCAGTGGTATTTCTTCCGACACATTATATATGAGTTTAAATTCCGCTGAAGTTAACTTTGACTTTCATTATTTCGAGGTCGATAAAATAAGGTACCACTAAACCCATCTCCCTTGAAATTGCTGGCTTTGTGTCAAAATTTCAAAACACTACTACTACTACTACTACTACTACTACTACTACTACTACTACTACTACTGCCTTGTGGCAAAATTTGAAACCATTGTTATTATTATTGAGGCAGAATGACTAAACCATTAGAACGTCGGACCAAATGCATTGCCTCCTGTGTTCAAATCCGGTAGAGTTCAACTGTGTTTTTCATACTTACATAGGCGATAAAATAAAGTACCTTTTCTCTGGTCAAAATTGCCGGCCTTGTTCCTAAATTAGAAACCAAATGATCATGGGAATGTAACTGCGCTTCTCGGTATTAGTCGTAGCTCTTTACATTCTGAATTCAAATCCTACTGGAGTCAAGTTTCACTTCAGCCTTTCGGGGTCAATAATATATAGTACCAATCACATACTGAAGTTAATTTAATCAACTACCCCCACCCACCACCTACTCAAAATAGTACACTTATTGTCTAAATTAGAATTAGAATTATTATTATTATTATTATTATTATTATTATTATTATTATTATTATTATTATTATTATTATCATCATCATCGTCATCATTGTTACTAAGGCGGTGAGCTGGCGGAATCGTTAGCACGCCGGGCGAAATGCTTAACGGCACTTCGTCTGTCTGTGCGTTCTGAGTTCAAATTCCGCCGGGGTCGACTTTGCCTTTCGACCACTTTCGTGGTCGATAAATTAAATACCAGTGAAAACTGTGGTCGATGTAATCGACTTATCCCCCTGCCTCCAAGTCCAGGCCTTGTGCTTTTAGTAGAAAGCATATTTATTATTGTTACTGCAGTTGAGAAATATGTTAAATGCTTTATGGTGTTTAGCAACATTCCTTTGCTTTCTACGTTAAAATTCTGCTAACGTATGCTTTGCATTTCGTCTTCCCGCCATCGATCAATTTAAAGAGCAATTAAATACTCGCGCGGATATATCCAATTGCAGCTTATCTCCTACAAAATATATATGGTCTTGTACATATCTAAGAAATTAGTATTATTCAGCAGTTTTATTTTGTTTGCATGTTCCTACGGTACTACTAAGCGCAGTTACATATACCTTGGATGCATACAGCGATTTGTTTTGGGGTTTGTTTTCTAGTATATTCAAAGTACTCTACATGTTATGTCTACAGTATGTTGCGTAAATATGTAAGCTCTGGTGTATCAATGTGCTTCTGTTTTAATCATTCTCAAGCCCCTCATTATCATAAAGATTGTTTTTATTTTATATTTTTGCAGTCTCCAATTTCTTATGATCTCCATTTCCATAACTTATTACAATTTCTCCATGGTGTTATATCACTGGAATTGATACGTCCATTAAGTGGCACTCCCTTTCCTGATAGATTAACCTGAAACTCCCTATGTAAATTGGAATATCCCACATTACGGTTATTTTGTCATTGTTTGAAACCATTTCAGGGGGACGTTTTCACAATAGCCTTGGAGGAAGAGGTTTAAGCATGCTGTATACATCTTATACATTTAGTTCTGGCATGCAATTGACCGGTAGTTTTTTGCCATGTGGGTGGTTCTGCATTTGGGGATCAATTTTGTCTCTACCAGAGATAACCAGTGTAGTATCTACTATTCCGACTGAGAGCTTGCTAGTACAGATTGATAAGATATGGTCGGTAGAAGGTTAGATTCTTGTACCAATATCGAACAATCAAGTCTCTTCCAAGTGCTTTTCCATCCTGGAGTTTCTGGATCACAGATGCAAGAGTTTCACCATCAATGTATGCATGCATGCATGTATGTATGTATGTATGTATGTATGTATGTATGCATGGTTTAATTCTTCAAATTGCGGAAACAAAAAAGTTGGAGTAACATTTGTGAATTTTTAGCCTTAGCATATTACACTAATATCATATCATTTCTTCTTCTTCTTCTTCTTCTTCTTCTTCTTCTTCTTCTTCTTCTTCTTCTTCTTCTTCTTCTTCTTCTTCTTCTTCTTCTTCTTCTTCTTCTTCTTCTCCTAATACTTCTACTACTACTACTGTAGCCTTGATGAGTCATTCTGTTAATTAGCTATCACATTCAACTTTCAGCCACATTACAGATAACGACTACAATACTTCGACAGTTACACTCCATCGAATCTGCTTCATGTCGCAAAATACAAAATACTTTGGCAGACTCCAATTACAGCCAGGAAGACAACAGTCGGGTGAAAATTTTAAATAAACCCTATATCAAAATTCTAAGCAACTTTGCTAGGAACTGCTGGAATATAGAGCTACTTCTATTTTTGAAGATTTCCTGTGACTCTGTTTGACAAAGACTTCTTGTCTTATTATTTGGCATCGAATCTCTCCACAGTGAGAGCAAGTAACAGCAGCAGCAATAGTAGTAGTAGTAGTAGTAGTAGTAGTAGTAGTAGTAGTAGTAGTAGTAGTAGCAGTAGTCAGTATCGACTGTTCATAAATGATAAATCGCTATTTCTTTCCAGATGTCGATCACTTCCTCACAGTCATGATCTCATGCGTTCTATATCCAAAATAAGTTCTACAGCAAACTGAATTTCATAGCACTATGCCACCAGACATAACAGTTGTAAGATATTGATTACGTTTATTCTAGTTTACAATGTTACTTTTGACCTGACTAATGATGTAAATGCTTTTCAAAGAGTGGTGGATAGTATAATCATTAATACCAAACGAGTTCATACCTATCTAGGTGATGTTATTGTCGTCAATAAAACTATTGTTGTTAGCACGATTGGCTCAGTTTATTCCAAAATCAATTTATTCCAGTTTAAAACGAGGCTATGGTTTTCAAAAAAGCTGTAAAACAATGCGAACGTTTTTACTTCGGGTTTATTTTACACTGCATGCTGACTAGCAAACGATTTCATTCATATTTAGTTTCAAAAATGTAGGAAAAACGAAAACTATTAAGTTTCTTCATTGGCGTATTGAATTATCACTTTAAAATAGACATCCTACAGATACCAGTCGAAGATAAAGCATCTGGTTGTGCTATTTTCAGGTGCACTTCTGTAAAATTTAGAATTAAATATTTATGCTTTTGTGTCATCTTAAAGGAACACACTTATGGCAGTATATCGAATCTAAAAACCTTGCTATTTCCTTCAAAGATATTGGAAAAACTTGTGACAATGCATCACAGTCTGATCCATGCCAAATTTACCCAATCATATACATAACTCTTTGAAGTCACGTTATCAACTTTAAAAATCTTGTTATCTCTTACTGCTGTACGTTAGTTAAAGTTGACTGCATTTGTAAGCTATAAGACTGGGTCTTTACTTTTAGTGTTTGCTTTATTTTAGTATTAAAACCGTTTGTTCTCATAGTTGTGTATACTGATACATTCATATCGTTTTTATAACCTTTTGCGAGACACAATGGGAATATCTTTTTTAGTTTTGTTTTCATCAGCAGTTGTGCCACATTCCCTTCTAGCAAGAGTAGCAGTTATTTTCTAAACGACAGAGTAGGTATGAGTTTCGCTTCATCTCCTCGGTTTAGTATTCCTTTGATTGAAAAAATATTTAACCGTACTGAAAAATTAAACTAAACATTACGAAGCAGAAATTCGGGAAGAATATATAAAGCCCATTCCGTGCTCAAACTGTAAATATAGGCATTTTGGCAGATGGCCTTTCACTTTCAGAAGACAAACGTAACAGTTTTAGATTACTGTGTCAGAAAAATAGAGTGAATTATCGAAAAAGTCTCGCCAACTTAAAAACAGCGTGGCTTTTATACGTGATGCTATTTTTCATTTAATAATAAAGAAAAGAAAATTTAGAAAAATGTAGCTATAAAGCAGAAAAAGATTACTGGGGATTGATAGGAGTACAAGATGTGTTAAGGTGAAGGTTATAGTTCCGGATATAGGTTCTGTGATAACGATGACTGTTGAAATATATATTTGTGGTGAATATTCTATGATGAATGTACACCAAAGAGGAGGAGGAAGAAGAGATGGATGATTGGGTGAAATGCTGACAGTTGTAAGAATAGAAAAAAATAACTAGTTAAAGGAAGTAGTGGCTTTGATTAGACAATCGAGGATTGTCTAGGTCATGTGTGGTGTTTGTTATAGACGTTAAATTTTGGGGTGTAGTGCGCCCGAGTAGTGTTTATGGAAATGAGAGTAAATGTAGCAGAATGAGAAAAAAAGATGGAACAGAAGAAAAAGGAAGAGAGAAAGCAGAGGAAAAGAAAGGAAAAAAAGGAAAAGAAAAAGAAAAAGAAGAGAAGTAGAAAAGAAAACTGAAGATAGGAAATGAAATATGTGAGAAGATTGAGGGCAATATGACTTAATAGAAAGCAGTTGAGATAAGAAAGTATTTGAGAAAAATAAGAAATTTAATAGATGACAGATGAAACAAGATATAGTGTAAAGGTAGAGCTTATTGGTAGAAAATACATTAACGGTTGTGCATAATTAGGGATTCTCTTGGAGATAGTCAAACAGAAATGATATTGGTGTTGATTTCAATAGTAACATAGTAATACAAATAGAGATAGCGTGAACTTAGTAGCTGTGAGTTTACTTCCTCAGGCGAAGTTGATGCTTGAAAAGCAATAGAAAATGTATTGATAATAAAAAAAAAATGATAAATAGAAATAACTTTAATGTGTAGAAGTTGAGAATAAAGGGACAGTAGAGAGAGAGGTGGGGATTGGTGGATGACTGGGCAAGAGTCAACGGTTAAAGGTTAAAGGAATTAAAAAAGATAATTGACTAAGGAAGGAAATGGAATTGACTAGACAATCTTGGATAGTGTAGGTTATATATGATAATTACTATAAATGGTTAATTGTTTGGGTAGGACATGGCTGTCAGTAATGTTGTTTATGAAGAAGGGAATATATAGAATAGAAAGATGAACAAGAAGGAAAAGTAGGGAAAAGAAGAGGAAGGAGAGAGAAAAAGAAGAGAAAATAAAAACTAATTAAGATAAGGAAATAACATATATGGGAGCAGATTTAGGCATAATAAATTATGGAAGATAGCTAAGATAAGAAAATATCCGAGCAAAAGTAAGAAATTTCGGTAAAAAAAAAAAATTTATGGGGAAATAAATTACAATAAAAAATGTAAAGCTTGTTTGTAAAATATATACCACACTGGGAGGTGATAAAAACGAGAACAGGAAATAACGATGTTAAGGAAATGGTTAATCGATGATATTGTAATAAAAACGAATAAGTGAAATATTTGAAATATAAGACGATAGAATTCTTTAAAAGAGTATACTAATGATAATTATTATATTTGTAAGCAATAAAGACAATAACGATATTTGAAATAGTAAAACTTTTACGAATTTGACTGCAGGAACACATAAGAATTTTTCGTTCTTCATTCCATTTGACTTTCAGTGTCGCTGGAAGCTCCCTTCCGTATAAGTATATTATAGTAATTTATAATCACTTCCATAATGTCCGCTGATAAAGATCTTCCAATAAAAAATAGAAGTATGTATCTAATAAATCTGATACGAGTTTAATGGTTTTCAGAATCAGTTCCATCCAGAAAAGAAAATAACTATTTCTCTGAATATATTTCGTGTAAAGTGAACCGTTTCGAAGGTATAAATATTCCTATGAGTATACTTATTAAGTCTTAGGGAATTCTTTTGCTACGAATATATTTCTTATTTATAAACCCATAAGACGACGCCATGATCCAATCTATTTCCTTCTCTAATAGTGTGTGTACGCGTGCGCGCGTACACACACACACGCATACAAACATATAGGTAGGGTCATTATGCTAATAATATGAAACACACACACTGATTCAGTTTGGCTCCTTTATTGTTAGTAAATTGGTTAGTCATCTCACCAAATAACTAATCGATCGTCTGTTTAATCTGTTGGCTAAACAGTCATTAAGTTATTTGTCAAAATACTTTCATCGTCATTCGCGACCTCATTAATAATTAAACAATGATTAAACAAATTGATCAAACAAACGATCGATTAGTTTGTTGGTTAGATTGACTAACAATAAAGAAGTGAAATTGAACCAATGCGTGAGATTAATACTATTTGCGTAATGACCTTCTTTCGATTCAACAAGATTTGTTTCAACACTGAGTTCATATCAATAATCTTGCAAGCCAAATATGAAACCAAAGTATGTGTGTTTGTGTGTGTGTGTGTGTGTGTGAATGTAAGTATGCATACGTCCCTATATATATATATATGTATATATATATATATATATATATATATATATATATATATATATATATATATATATATATATATATATATACATATACATATATATATATATGTTATAACATATATCCATATAGACGTGTGCATGTGTGTGTATATGTGTGTACGTGTGCGTGTGTATGTGTGTATGTGTGCGCGCATTCATACCAGGAGAATCGTATGCATATGAATTAAGGAATAAATTGAAAGATAGGAAAATAATGAGTAAAAAATAAAATATGAAATACAGAAACTAAATCAGAGATCGTAAGAAAAAAGAGTAAATAAATAATAAAAATATAATTGAAAAATAAAATAAAAATATATTAAAAGCAGCATAATAGAACGTGCATGTGCAGATATATACGGAATAGAGATTCACTGAATAGGAAATGGAGACAGTTGCTTAGAAGGAATTAGAGGATGTCTATAACTGTGGTACGTTCATACACTCATAAGAAGAACACGCTTGTTTGTATAGATGTATAGAAAAACATTTATTGACAAACGTACATGAATACATGCTTTAATATCTACAGAAATACTTGCAAGCACACACAAAAAGACACATACAGGCACATATATATCTATAGAACTCATACTGTATCTATAGATATAAATATATGGAATAATAGTAATATAAATAAATATTTCGTATATATAACGATGATTTTTTTCGCACAGCATTTTGCAGAGAACTCGTTGAAATTGAAAAACAAAAATCAAATTTCCTATATATGCGTGTATGTGTTTCTATGTATGTATGTATGTATGTATATGAGTGTATAATTACGTATATTATATGTGTGTATGTATAGACACACACGTGCAACACATATACACACGCACACACATAAAATTTTATTGATATGTTCTATTTCAGCGAGCACTCTGCTAAATACTACACGAAGCATAATATTTTCGTCATATCTACGATATCCCCAATCAGCAGCCATGAGTATAGGCATTTCTATTCATTGATTCATATGTGAGAGACACACAGACAAAGAGCGAAGGGTAGAAGAGTGTGGGATGGAAAACCGTCATGTTAATAATGAGTTGCAAAAATAGAGGATGATACACCTACACACACACGCATATATATGTATGTGTATTTGTATGCATGTCTATACGTGTATGCTTGTGTATATATGTATATATGTATGTTTGCTCCCGTTTACGCGAACTCGGTGATGGGATACTTAGAACAAAAACTCTACCAGGAAATAGAGGAGAGATACAGCACTGAATTTAGGAAGTATATTGAAAAGGCATGGAAGAAACACCTCGACGATTGCTTCGTAATCTGGACAAAATTTCAAAACACTGTGGAAGAATTCAATATCCTCCTGAACAACCTACACCCATCCATCCAATTTACAAAGGAAATTAGCAGTAGCAAATTACCATTCCTAGATATAATGCTAATTAAAAAGAACACTACCATTACCACAGATATATATTATAAACACACAGATATACATCAATACCTGAATGTTAAATCGTGCCTCCACCGTATACAAAACGTAACATCCGATACTGCTTAGCCAGAAGAATGTGTACCATTGTAGAAGATTTGAAGATCAGGAATCAGCGCCTGATGGAACTGAAAGTATTTCTGCTCAAACAAAAATACCCGTCACTACTTATAGAAAATGGTATTCAGCGGGCTATGAAAATACCCACACAACAACTGAGGACAACACAAAGAAGAGAAAAACAAGAACAAATCATACCATTTATAGTGACGCACAATCCATGCCACCAGAACATCTTCAATATCGCTAAAGCAAACCTACCAATCATTGCTCAAGGTAAGGAATTAAGAGATATCATTACAGACCAAACTATAACTCTCAGTAAAAGACAGCCTAAAAGCTTGAAAAGCTTATTAACAAAGGCAAGGTTTGACCTTAGCAACAAAGACCAACCATTCACTGTATCTAAATGCAATGATAGCCGATGCGGTACATGCCAATTAATTCATACCGGCCCATATATGAACACAAAAACGGGGAAAATATTCACAAACGCAAATATGAACTGTAAAAGCAGAAATTTAATCTACTGCATCAAATGCCCGAATTGTGAAGAACTGTATGTTAGCCAGACAGGCAATGCACTATCAGAACACTCACGTGTGCACCGACAACAAATTAAAAATCCAGAAGTCTGCCAAATACCGCTGAGTAACCACCTAGCAACATGTGGCCGGAAAATATTTATAATATTTCCATTTCATAAACTATACAATCCGAATGAAATCGAGAGAAAACTGAGAGAAAAGGACTTTATTAATAAATTCAAGCCCAAGTTTAATAAACAATGATAAATAATCTTATTTAAGGTTTAAAAATCTTATCCCCATATCTAAAAATAAAAATCTCTAAAAGGTACTGCTGTCATCATTTCTAAAAATAACCATCTAAGTTGAAATTCAACTCTTTCTCTATTGGTAAGAAATCTTGGACTAAAACTGAATAATGACATACATACATACATACATACACACACACACACACATACATACATACATACATACATACAAAATACCCTGTTAATGTTGTTGAAATTCCAATGAAGGAACCTTGGATCTAGATTGGAAAACGGCTCATTCTTTATTGGCAAGAAATCTTAAAATTAAACTGAACAATGATATGTGTATATATATATATATACATGTGTGTGTGTGCATTGACCTTACCTTAGTGGAAAAGTAATCTATGTGTACGAAGATATGTAGCTGTGTGATTAAGAAGTTCGCTTCGCAGCTACGGCACGGCACGGCACTCTGGGCAAGTGTCTTGTAATATAGTCTTGAGGCAACCAGTGCCTTGTTAGTAAATTTTATAGATGGAGTTTATGTGGAAACCCCATCGCGCGCGTATGAGCTTTTGATGCTCTAAAATAGGATGAACATATACATTGCTGTTTTTGTTAAAGTTGTCACTATTTGAACACGAACTACTGAGATTCACAGATGGTTGGTCTACCGAAGTCAGTGTTCTGCTGTAAATATATGGCAGCATTTTATATTTAACAAGTGTGTTGTTGTCTTCACATGGCCCAACTAGGCAGACGGGGTGAATTGAGAAATGTCTTCCCCTAGAGTAGATGCAGTGAGAGACTGAAACTTGTTACCATCTGCAGATTGTATTTGTTTGATATATTTCTGTGCTCAATCTGTGTTACAAGAAACGGATTCAAACACACATTCAAACACGTTTGTGTACATGAATATCTTGACACAGCTTTAAGTTGATGCATGCAGAATTTAAAAGACGACCATATGTCTTTATGCATGTGTTCAAAATAAATAACTAAATCGTTGAAAGTCAGGAATTTAGAATCCTTAAACCACAGCAAACAAGAGAGCGGAAGTGAACGCCGCTTGCAACTTTACAGACAAGCACAGACGCCATAATGATTAAAAGTCATTACGCCATTTAAGTGATCATTCGAAGAAGATAAACATAACACTATCATAACACACATATTTGTTTGTAATACGAATAGAATGAATTTTATAAGATAACGAACAATGAGTAGTCGCGGTGGTTTCAGCTTTACTCTTCGTTCAGTGTACGTTTACGTTTGACTACGTATTCTCAAAAACCCAACATTAAAGTGAGAGACCGGACACATAGCCGTCTGTTCAACTCTCTCTCTCTATATATATATGTATGTATGTATGTATGTATGCATATATATGTGTATGTATATGTACGTATGTATGTGTGTGTGTGCATGTATGTGTATATATATATATATGTATATATGTGTGTGTGTGTGTGTGTGTGTGTGTGTGTGAATGTGTATATGCACGTGCAAATGTGTTAAACATGTATATATGCATATATATATAACGCTGAATGCATGCATATGAGTGCGTGTGTGTGTGACTCTGCGTTCGCGCGCGTGTGTGATGGAAACGCATAATTGTTTGTGCATGTGAATATGCCTACAGGCAAGTATTCACGTGAACGCGTTTGTACATACATGTAAATGCGTTTATGTATATATATGTGTGTGTGTCTGTGTGTCTGTGTGTCTGTGTGGTGTGGTGCACATATGTAAATATTTCTTCTAGTACGAATATCCTTCCTGCTATATCTCAAATTTAAACATACAGTGTGAATATCTAAGAATTCGAGGTGCGTTTGAAGCGATTGATGTCTTGATATGAATGAACAGCAAGAAGGAAAAGCAAAGTGAATTCATTCAAGCTCTTGGTAGCACAGGGACATTGTGATAGTGCTGACATCCTTAATGATATCGACCGTGTAGTCTAAGTGAATATCATTCACACATTTTATTTCCGTATACATACACAAGTATATAAATACACACGTGTATTTATATGCTTGCGTGTGCATATGTACGTATGCATGTATATATATATATATATATATATATATATATATATATATATATATATATATATATAAATATACATATACATATGTATATATGTATGTATATATATGTATATATATATGTATGGATATATATATATATATATATATATATATATATATATATATATATATATGTATGTATATATATATGTATGTATATATATGTATGTATATATATATGTATGTATATATATGTATGTATATATATATGTATGTATATATATATATGTATATATATGTATATATATGTATGTGCATATATATATATATATGTATGTATTTATGTATGTATATATTTGTAAGTATATATATGTATGCATATATATATATATATGTATATATATATGTATATATATATATATGCATATATATATATTTTTTTTTAAATATATATAATATAAATCTCGTTCTCTGTATGTGTTTGTGTGTATAAAAGACACCGCTTGACAACTGGTGTTGGTCTGTTTACGTTCCCGTAACAGCGATTTGGCGAAAGTTTTCGATAGAATATGCACCGGACTTTTCACAAAATGAGATCCATTCATTCGGCTAAAAATTCTTCAAGGCGGTGCCTTAGCATGCCCGTAGTCTGATGACTAAAACAAAAATATAAGGTATATAAGGTATGTGTGTGTGTGTGTGTGTGTGTGTGTGTGCGTGCGCTCGCGCGCAACAGCGTGTGTATATGTATAATCAAAATTGAAATAACAATTTTCGTAACGCAGATTTTCACCTCACCGATCTCGGAAAGAAATCCGAGTAATGATACAGGAAGTTGTTGAGAATTTTCAGATAACGAAAACAAAAAACAGAGCTATTTTATTGAATGCAGGTGTAATGATAGATTCGATGAAATAAACATATTTGATGGCACACGAATTTCAAAGATAAAATCAAATTATTTTTAAACAAATAAACAAAATTAAAATATAGATATATTATTGTTGTAGGCTCAAATTACTAAAATAATTTCAAAAAGATGCTTGATCACGATTGCAAGGCATTTACATCTTAAATACATCTCTGCATGGTACTTGTTTTAAACTACGTGGGTGGAAGCTACAAGAATCAAGCAGACTTGACAAAGAGACGGCGTTGTGTAGTCGATTCGGTTGGAATAATGGTTTCCGCTTATGGAAGGACACCAACAGATTTTAGGGGAGCGGTTGGTTGATATCGTCAACCTCAGTACTTGACTGGTTCTTTATTTTGTCAACCCTGAATAGATGAACGTCAAAATATAAGGTATATATATGTGTGTGTGTGTATGTATGTATGTATGTATATATATTTGTATGTATGTATATATATATATATATATATATATATATATATATATATATATATATATATATATATATATATATATATTTATTTATTTATGTATGGCGTTGACCACTAACGTGGACATTTAATGTGCTAGAAATAGATCACATATATTTATATATGTGTATTTTGGTTGGTCGTAATCATTCATACTAGTATGTTATTCCTCATGAGGAATCTAATTTGTATTTCATGAAGAGTTTTTCGTTTTTGTCTTTGGAATTAATTAGACTCCGAAACAATTTGTAGAATGTATATTGGTTGCGTACCAACATGGATTTGAATTGAATTAAAGATCGACTACACATTACAATTTTTCCCTTTCCTTATACTGCATTTATATATATATATACATATATATATATCCGACTCTGCTATTTCTCAGATGTCAAGGAGTGACTTCTGCCATCTTCTCTCCAGAGGACAAAAAAGAAACGCTAGCAATAATTTGAACCGTGGCATTTTTGAATTGGTAGCGAATGATGCTGCCAACACTAAAAATATATTTTGTTTATAATTCTCTCTATCTCTCTCTCTCTCTCTCTCTCTCTCTTCGTCTATCTAATCAGTCTATCTTGTCTTCTCTACATCAATAATGCAATATCACCAGTGTTTAATTATTTCCCAGTCCTTAATTTTTGTAATAAAACATGCAATAGCTTGTCGCGAGGAAATGTTTAAGCTGCAAAAATAAACGAAATATATTGTTAGATTATAAACAGCATAGTTCTGAATAAAACGAGACATGAATTTGAGATAGAGCTGATCACGAAATAGCTGGAAATAAAGACATACATACGCCCACCCAAACCACCTACGCATGCATGTATGCAGCCATAACCTGTGCATGCGTGTCAGTATATATATATATATATATATATATATATATATATATATATATATATATATGTATATATACATACATATATGCACACTATGTATATATACATATATATGCATACTTTCATGCATACACATATGTATGTATATTTATACATATATAAGCGTGCGTGCGTGCGTGCGTGCGTGCGTGCGTGCGTGCGTGCATGTGTGTGTGTGTGTGTGTGTGGGTGTGTGGGTGGGTGTGGGGTGGTGGTGCGCGTGCGTGCAAATGTTATTTTCCTTATTGCCGTTTGTGGTGGCTTTTGCCGCGGCGGAAAGACATATTCGCAAGAGCATTCCTTTTGATTTTGTAATATTTTTTTCATTCAAATGCTAGTTTTTAATGTTTATTCTGTTAACGTTATATGAAGGAAAAGGAAGAAATTTTAATTATTTATATATCTTCTTCATATCTGAAAAGAATTTGGGCTATTTATTTTCTTTCTGCTTTTACGTGAGAAATTATTTTCAACACGACTCCATTGGCGACGACGGAAGTTAAGATATAGCAGTCAGAGTAGTTACCTTTCTCTTTGTGGGGGGGGGGGGGGGCAGATAAAGAGAATGCACATTTTATTGGCGCGTGGGAATATTTATCCAAATAGCAATAATAATTCCAATATTGGCATTAAGTCTAACATCAACATTGAGAATACAAGACAAAATATTTAATCTTTATTAGACACGTGATGATAGCACCACCACTACCATCAACAGCAACAACAACAACAGTGATAACAATGTTGGTAATTACTTTGATCTGTTGCATTCAGAACAATGCTTCAAAAATGGAAGATGCCCACAGCTGATTACATTGTTACATATGTTATTGATCAGTGAAATATGAAGCACAAAACTGATTATCAGCGTAATTCGAAGTAGGGGTATAGATATAACGTCAGTAATATTGTTAATAGAGACAAATAGTGATGAATGTGAAAAGGGTGATCATAAACACAACATGACTTACATGCTCAGGCATTTCTTTTGTACCAGACAATAATCTTAGAAGTGCAGACCTATGTCAACAGGGGGAAAGGAATAAAACTGCCTAAAACCTGAAATATGCAAATAGATGCACAAAATTAAAATATTTCAATACATTTCCCGAAGGGGAGAGAGACTTAAAAAGCAGCCAAGTAGACAACTTGAAGTTACCATCAAATATTTCAGCCTGGAAAGAAAATATAGTTACAATCAATGTAGAAGGTAGAGTACAGAATTAATTATAGCAAATTGCTTTATTCCGTGGAAAATATAAAAAGGAATATAATTCCAACTTGCAACTGGTATTTGATTTCAATAAGTCAAAGTGTCAGAATAATGTTGAAGATATCACAAAAGCTTCTATTTCACCGAAAATGGATGTTAATTCGGGCAAAGCAAGCCATGGTAATTGAACAGTGAATGCTGCGTTCTACCACTTCTTGTGCATTTGGAAGTATATGTGTGAATTTACAAAAGCTTCTATTTCAGCGAAAATGAATGTTAATTCGAGCAGAGCAAGCTATGGTAATTGAGCAGCGAATGCTGCGTTCATGTATGCATTTGGAAGTATGTATGTGTGAGTTTGTATGTGTCAATACAAGAGAGCTTGTATAAACTGCGCCTGTGTTCAAGCAACTGAATTTGTATAAACGATGAATGTGTCTTCACAATTAAAGCGACTATCTTTACTGTGTGCGTGTCTATACAATGAGCTATTAAAGTGCTTTCAAGTAAAGTCTTATCTAAAAGATTATGAATAGCTGTTCTTCTACATGTAAGAACGTATGTAGAAAAAGACCTACTCTTTTAACGACAGCGAATAGAAAAATTTGCACTTCATATGGCACCATGTGTAGAATGGTTTGTTCTGACAACAACATATTTAAAAAGCGTTCTGTTCTATCGACAGTATCGTACATAGATAGAACACACTTATGTTGATAGCATCGTGCAAAGAAATGTCTTATTCTTAGATCAGAAATATGTGAACCATATTGTGTGTGCTGGGCAGTAGTGCAGCAACGCATGCGTATGAAGAGGGCCGATAGGAGTGTCTGGGTTGTCAGTCATTAGGTACGCCTCTTGATTTAGTAGAGCACTAATCACTGATTGGTCAAGAATGAATTCAGTTCAATTAGAGCAGATGTCAAGCAAGTCTGTGTGCGAGAGATCGCATCACTAGAACAATTCAGAAGAGATTACAGATGGAGGACAAAAAGACTAGATATGAAAAGGAAAGGTACTTAAATACTCAATATCAGAAAATGCGACAACAATAAACTTCAATCATTAGAAACAACTGAATAAAAACTAAGAATAATTAAAAAAAAAGAAACGCTCTCCTGCAGCTATTGTTGCCTCTCAACGACTAAAAACCGTGGTGTAGAATGTTAATCAAACACATAAACCTCCGTGTCAATGAAGGACAGCTCCCTGCAGTAACAAAACAAGCCATGACAGAGTCCCCTTTACAGCAAAGAGTTTGTAGCTCAAAACTTCTACAAAAAACGTTTGGTAGTGAGGTGTTGGTCATGGAGATCGATGTTGCATGGTAGTTCATGAGAAAAAGAGATGTAAATGGAATAAAATTGACGAAAATCATTAGCAAAATGCAATCTATCAGTAGAACAGCATTGCATATTGTTTTGAAGACAACATTGTGGGTAGCCGTTTATCATGTGTGCAGTATTTTTCTTTATAACAGTGATATAATTGACATTTAAGACTGCATCTTAGGAGTTTGAGGGTTTCATTGTCTCTTTTGTTCATTAGACATTTCGTAGCTATTTTTTGTTATTGGACTATAGGTGCATAATCTTTGAAATGTGGTACGATGTACCGGTCAGGAGTCCAAGACAGGCTATACTTCAATCAAGTTAATGTAAATATTGTACAATGTACATACAGTCTTTGCAGAATAGAATAGAAAATATAATATTGTTAAAATATAAGTATTTAGTTCAACAATATTAAATACTAATTTATTAAGACCTCGCTGAGAAAGACAATAAAAATTTCAGTAATTTACCCAAGTAAAAAGCGCTTAATAAAACTTTATTTTATCTAAAAATGGAATAAGAGGTAAAGTTAATGACATACAAATTCTTTCAAAGACTTTATATTGAAACAGATTTTATTTTATATAAAAGACAGAATTTGAAATGGGCAAACAGATAAAATTTAAAATGTTACCATCTTGCCGTCAGCAAAGCGACGGGTATTGAATTAGCTTGAATAAAGATATCAAATGTTACATGTTGAACTAACTTTAGAAAACACTTACTTTTACTTTTCCTCTACAAATATAGATTTCATTTGTGAAGTGCATGCTAACCAGTTATTTTCTTTTTTCCCTAAAATCCAAATTTTTCGGATCGTTATATAAAATATTTACTAAGATAACAAATAATCATTCGCATAGATGTGATTTAGGATAAGTAAGCTGCAGTTTCCATCCATAAATATTTTCCTTTTCATTGATTGCTGAAGAAATGTTCACATCTGCAGCTCAGCTGACCTCTTCGGCTAAGATCGCATTTGGCAGATATTTTACTGGGAATGTTGCAATATTCTTTGATTTGATATGTGTGAAGGCATTCAATAACGAGGGCAACATCTATATTCATCACAGAGCAGTCTTCCTGCGGATGACAGATCATAATATTTTAGCGACAATGCATTTCATCATGGGAGTTATTACAATGATGAAATGTTGAGGCATTTGCTGAGCACATGTGTAATGTATTCCTAGGAAGAGTGATGTAATTGATCTCCATAGCTGAATCTTGTGAGTTAAGAGCTGTATTGTCTTTTGCATTACATATTTCAATAAGTATTCCATGCTCTTGGATTGTAACATCAGATTCTTCGAAATATATTAATGCTGGCATCATCCTCGATTTTTTGTGGGGGTTTTATTTGCATTTGGGGAGAGGGAAGGGGGTACGCAGAATATTTATCTTGAATGTACTTGTTGAAACATGTAAGTTCAGCAATTCTGGGTTCCCATGGGAGGTCATCTGTAATCGAGTACTTTTTCAGATGTTAACTAGTGTTCGCTATAGAACCGTCCATACGATTTTCCCTCTTCAATTTTAGGCATTTACATTGATGTAACCATAATATTTTTGCTCTCACTATTTAATAACTGCTGTCGTAATGATAGTGTACCACACTCAAAGGCTGTATACACTGAACTTAAAAATATATGTATACATGCATGCATGCATGTGTGTATGTATGTATGTATGTATGTATGTATGTATGTATGTATTTATGTACGTCTGTTTGTGTGCGTGTGTGTGTTTACATATATGTATGTGCGTTTGTTCGTATGGACGTACGTGTGTATGCATATATGAATGACTATATATGTATGTAAGAATGTTTGTGTGTTAGTATCTACGCATACATGAATGACTTTATGTCTATATATGTGTCCATGTATGCTTTTTTTTCTTTGAAATTTGAGCTCTTTGCAAGATTCAAGCCGGTCATTAAAATGACAAGGCTTTTTTGTTTGACTTAAGACAATTCCCGAGATTTGCGAATATACGAGTTAGTGTATGCAAAGAAGAAGTTGTACGTGTGTATGTAATTGTACTCATTTAATAGGTGTACGTGTCACCTTAGTACACGAGTATGTGTGCGCATATATGTATATGCGTATGTATATATGCATGTATGTATTTTTCTGGTTTTAGTAAAAAATGTTTTTCTTTTAATAGAGAAAGTGTGTCTTTCAAACCCAGAACAAGGCTCTTTTATTGTAATCTATGCATATATGTGTGTGTGTGTATGTACGTATGCATGCATTCGCAAGCGTTTAAATGAGTGCACTTGCATGGATATCATTGCATGTTTGAATTTCAGTGTTTTCACTTATGCATATATACGTACATAGATATACGTTTCGTGCCAACACGTGTGCATATACACTCATTACGCTAAACTCCTGGAATGTTATACATTTTATTCATAGTTGTATTAACAGCATGCAATCAAAATTTCCTTGAAATTTCATAATTAGCTGTGACATTCTAGTATTGTGAAATCCAGTTTCTCAAGCAACTGAGGCAGTTAGTTACTCAAATACCCAAAATTATCACAGGTATGAATTTTGAAGTTATACTCCAGATAGAGTAACTGCAAGTTTCTCATTAGTTTGGCATAGTTCTCTTTTTCACTAACCTTTAAGTGCACTGCCCTTCTGCAGATACAGCTCATCTACAAATATACTCATCATGGTTTAGCATGTTTCTTTAGGCGCTCCATATTATCTTCACTGACCCTGCAGCACTCTATGATCGTAAAGCTGCATCTCATCTCTTCTTGAATCCGAACTCAATCCGAAAATCTAATATTCCTTTCAAGAATACTATTGGGTTGGTGCATAATTATTGCGGCTTTTTTTCAACAAATTTTATTCAACAAAAACAATAACAATATTTAACAAAAACATCTTTAAATGACGGTCTGACCGTCTGTCAAGCAAATGGGAAGCAGTACTTGAAGTAGATGGTGAATGTGCTCCGGAATAATCATTTAACGATGTTTTTTTGTAACATGTTATTGTTTTTGTTGAATAAAATTTGTTGAAAAAAGCCGCAATAATTATGCACCAATCCAATATAAAAAAAGAGTGATGTTAAACCGGGCAGCGTATTAAGCCAACATATATAAAAGTATTGAACCTATATGCTACCACTTATGTGATATATATATATATATATATATATATATATATATATATATATATATATATATATCATATTTTATCTTTTACTAGTTTCAATCATTTGACTGCGGCCATGGTGGGGCACTACCTTCAATTTTTAATCGAATCAATCAACCCCAGTAATTATTTCTATGTTAAGCCTGGTGCTTATTCTATCGGTCTGTATTACCGAAACACTAAGTCACTTGAAAATAACTAAATATTGGAGTCGATTTGTTCGACTAACCCGTTCAAGTAAAAGATACATATATACGTGCACACAAACACACACACATTATATATATATGCGTGTGTGTCTGTGTGCGTATATATATATATATATATATATATATATATATATATATATATATGTGTGTGTGTGTGTGTGTGTATGTATGTATGTATATATATATATATATACATATATATGAATTTGTTCTGTTCCATTGACATTTTTACTAAATTTAGTACAAAGAACAAATGATTTTCTCGTTGCGTCTAAGAAATATTTATTTCAACCACTAATATTTGATATGCCCTTAACTATTTAACTATTAATTCAACAGTTTGAATTCTTTATGTGAACTAATTTTTAATACATAATGTATTAGTATATAAATTTCATTGAAATGTCGGCCGCTTTCGATATATTCCAGTTGATGTTCTTTAAAATCCCGTCAACGACGCTACGTATACTAGTTTCATTATATGGTTACCCCACATTATAGTCAGAAACAAGGATCATTGTCCAGGCATTAGAAATATATAGGAAACTTTGTGTATATTCTAATGAACGTTGAAATATTTTTTGCCTGTCTGTGCGTGCACGTGTATATATATATATATATATATATATATATATATATATATATATATATATATATATTTCATATTTATATATATATTTTTTTTTCAGGTATTTTTCATATGCTGGCCACTGATGAAATTTTTTAATAAAATTTTATCCTTATATTAGAAGTATATATATACATATATATATATATATATATATATATATATATATATATATATACATATATATATATATATATATATATATATATATATATATATATATATATATATATACATATATATATATATATATATATATATATATATATATATATATATATATATATATATACATATATATATAATTGTTGAACTAATGGGTGTGTGTCAATTAGTGTGTTGATGATGTGTTCAGTAAAGCACTAGCACGTGTTGGGTCACCTGGTGTCATCCAGTTAGGGTATGTTTCCGTTGGATCCACTTCAGGAGTTCATTTACCGATTATATTTACATATATATATATGTGTATATATATATATATATATATATATATATATATATATATATATATATGTATACATACATACATACATACATATATACGTACACTAAACACACTCACACAGACATACGCACACAAATATCTGATCACAGACATTCTGTTTTATATTTCAGAACAATGATGCAGAGATTATTAAAAATATCTATTAATATAGATGGAAGTATTCTAAAAGCCTGGAGAATCTGAAAGTGAATAAGAAAAAATTTTGCAAGAAATATTTTTGAAGGAAATGTAGGAAGAAGATCAACATGAAGGAGATGAAAAAACTATACGGCTTCACCTTTGAAAATGAGTGTTACAAACAAATGTATGTGTTTCCTGGAAGTCTATATACACCACCTACTTCTGCTGTTTCAACACACGAATACAAACAAATAAACGAATACGCTCGCACAAACATCCGTATGCAACAAACAACACTCCGTATTGTTTCAGATCACACAACAGGGTGATTTATGCTGAAAAATCATCGTCAATCTCATGGGTTGTCTTCTGGCTAAAATGAAGAACTAATATTTTGTGTCCCTTGGAATTATGTAACACTTATAACTATGGCGTCCGTTAGTCTCCCGTAAACTTTGATCTATCTACACCGAGAAAATCTTGTTTGGATCTTGACAGAGCAGCATCTGCTGTCAATGTAAAGGTCCCCCAAGAGAGTGAGTTGTTGCTGCATTTGAAAGGATTAACCTCCGAGGGTAGTTCTGGTGCTGATTTGTTATCAAATGCTCTTTTATTCACCAGCAAGACATTCAGTTTCTTCCTCTCCTTCACTCTTTTTATACCCCCGCCTTGTTACTTTTTTATTATCAAATACATATATATACATATGAACATGTTCGTATGTGTGTGTATACATATATATATATGTGTGTGTAGCTATTTTTAATATAGGTATAACTGCTGCTCTTTGGATCAGGATTTTCATAGTATCCTCCTCCTCTGACCTATCATCTTCAAAGTCATCACTACTACCAGGACCATTATCATCAACGAAATAAAAATAAAAATATCAAACCAACAGACTTAAAGAAAACAAAACAAAAAAAACCCCACCAAGATGGCATCAGTATCTGATATAGATGAAATGATGTTTGATCTGTATAACGGATCACTGGGCAATTTCACTCATGTGTTTGAAGATTATGCAGACGATATGGCAATGTTATTTGATTGGAATGATATAGCACTTGTCAGCCTTTATACAATTGTCTTTGTTATCTCAATCATTGGCAATATATCAATTCTCTTATTGATTGGTCTCACACGGAAACTGCGTAACATCACCAACATGCTTCTGTCTAATATGGCCGTCGCTGACCTTGCAGGTAAGTGTTCACATATTTCTATCTTAATTTCCTTTCTTGTTTCAGCGCCTCTTAATTATCTCCTCTCTCTCTCTCTCTCTCTCTCTCTCTCTCTCTCTCTCTCTCTCTCTCTCTCTCTCTCTCTCTCTCTCTATCACTCCGTCTGTTTACTGTCTTTGTTAACTATAATAATAATAATAATAATAATAATCATTATTATTATTATTATTATTATTATTATTATTATTATTATTATTATTATTATTATTGTTGTTGTTGTTGTTGTTGTTGTGAGGGCGCATGACCTAGTGGTTAAGGTGTGGCACTCACGATCGCGAGATCGTGGTTTCAATTCCTAGATCGGGTGATGCGTTGTGTTCCTGAGCAAAATACTTCACCGCACGTTGCTCTGCGATCACTTTGACACCTGAAGCATGGTGCATCGTGCACCTTTTCTAAATCGACAGAGAACCGTTTATTCTTCTTAACTTTAAAGTGTCTTTGCTATGAACATATACAGTTCAAGTTATTTACCTTAAATTCAAGACAGGAATTTACAGACAACTGCTGAAATTTTTTCCATTCTAAATTGGATTGACATGATGCCAGACAGCTAGACGATGCTACCTTATGTTGTAAAAATAATTTAATTAACGTCGATGTTTTTTTTTTATTTCCTTTTTTTATATGATTATTTGCTTAACAAGCAGGTTCATTAAATGAGTAGTTTAAGTGTATGTCATTGGATTCTAACTTTGGACTAAGTATATTTACTAAATACACCACTGAAGTATTATCATCGCTGAGAATAAGATGAAAATCTTTTCCGTATGGTAATTCTCAATCTTTATTCTAAATATCATGACTACTTCTTCACTAATATCATCTGTCTGAACTCTCTTCATTCTTAAATACAATATTTACTGCAGGTAAATAACTATCATGTATTATAGTTTTCTCCATTTTTCACTTAATCTATACATTTTTAACTTAAAAACTATTTTTTGAATAAATTCAGATTTTAGCAGACTCATCTAAACAACCACTATTCACGCTTGTTATTTATTCTAACGTCATTTGATTGTTTGGTTGTTTGTTTGTTTGGAGTCAACTACATAGAGTTAACTCTATGCGTGTTGAAAAGACGCCCAATTATAAATTTGCCTATGCAGTAAGGACCGTTTGGCATAGTTGTGCCTTTATGGCAACAGTTGTTAAATTTCTCCAAAGTGAGATATTCTAGCAAAAAATTGAAAATATCACAAAAGTGGCACGCAGTTTTCATTTCACTATAATAATGGTGTTCACCTTCTTAAATTGTATTATTATTTATCTTGCTTCTTATTTTCTTTGTTTGATACGATCTCCTATTTTGCAACCTCACATCTCTTTCCTTTGTTTTTTGTCCTTTTAGATAAACCTGAATGTAGACAGGTTGTGCCCATTATTCTTTTCTATATAGAAGATATTTGTGTGATAAATATTCCAGTGAGGTGCAGAACTGGCAGATACCATTTATTCCGCTGTAAGTTATGAGGTCGAATCTTGGTTTCAATATATGAAACTTCCGCGTGATTGGAGATGTAGATCTTACTCTAAACAGTCTTCTTTTCCCAGCAATATTTTGTCGATGCAATAGAGCTGCTTGATCGGTTTCTTTGTCACTTCTGTCTACAATTCTTCCTTTTCCCCTTTTCTGCCTCACTTCTTTCTCTTTCTTTCTATCCTATTTTTTCTTCCATGTCGTTTTCTAATAATTGTTTCTTTTTTGTTCTAATTCTTATTTTATCCATTCTCCTTTCCTCTATTTCTTGCGGTGATAAATGTCCTGTTCTTTCTGAAAATCTTTTTTTGCTATTCTCTATTCTTTTATCTCTTGTGATGAATTTCCTCTTCTGTGAACAATTCTCTCTCTATTTTTCTCCTTCCCAGTACTTATTGCAATGCATTTAGTATTTCCATACGTTTACTTAGAATCTCATTTCTTCCTCTGGTCTCGCGTTCATATTAATTTTCTTACAACAAAGACCGTTTCCTGCGATGGGCACTTGCATGTCTTGCAGCTGCTACTTCACTTGCCGTTTTTACTTTCCGTGCTCCGTTTCCGCCATTTTGTCGTTACACAAAACAATTATTTGGAAAACATTAAACATACAATCAACTAACGTTCGTTTCGCTTAATATATGGTCCAAGTTTTGAAAACATGATACATTTTTCTAGATTATGGTGTATATTCAATTCCAAATTGTTATTTTCCAACGATATAGTATAAGTCGTTGATATTAAAATGTTTCAGAATGTTTACCTGTGCAAATATTTGTTGCTTTTCTTGTTCGGATTTGTGGTTTCAGTAAATAATTAAAATATATTACACATGCAATATACTAACAATATTCGTTTCTATTTTCGCTCGCCTGACGTTGCTTTTTACTCCCACACATTTCCACCTCTCACTCTCGGTCTTTCATAATCTCCCACTCTTACATAATCTCCCACTCTCGTCACAAACTGAATTTGTCGCTTTATAGCCTTAGCTTTATAGAATTCATATTTCTAATGATACAGTAATTTGTTAATATTGAAACGGAATGACCGAGTTTGGAAGAAATTTATGAACTGTTCAGCCATAAAGAAATCCGCGTTAAAAACTGAAATTCTTCTAAAACTGTTTATTTACTTGTGTGATGTGCGCTAAGATCAAGAGTGATAATTTTGTAAATGTATTCAAGAATTCTTTTAAAGCTGCAACCTTTAACTCAATTCGTTTTACAATACTTGCCCCATTCTTCAGACAATACCTCTCTCTCTCTCTCTCTCTCTCTCTCTCTCTCTCTCTCTCTCTCTCTCTCTCTCTCTCTCTCTCTCTCTCTCTCACTCTCACTCACTCTCTATCTCTCTCTCTCTCGCTGATATGGTTCCGTAACAGTCTGTTGTGCGAGGGAAGTGTAATTCGGGGAAATAAGAATCAATTCGCCTACCCTTTCGTTGTTCTGCCGTCCACCTGTACTCAATCCAAAACTCGCGCCCAGCCCGCGCACCTATCGATAGTAGCTACTAGTACCCGTCTCTCTCACCCCCTCGCCTCACGTCCATTCGTCGTGAGCACTCCTGGTCTTCCTTCCCTCACTTCCTCTCTCACCCTTCCTGTTCCGGTCAAACCCCTTGACAGTTGACGTCGCAGTCCTCTCCTTCCGGCTTATCTCATCACCACACCGTCCAACACACCATGGATATTATGCATACATACATACATACATACAGTAATTATAGGAATAAATGCTTCGCAAATATAAAATAAACATTTTTTTTTGTACAAAAAGATTGAGAGAGGGTTCAGAGAAAATTAGGGCAATAATATAATGGGGAAATATCTAAAAACAGAAAAAGTAACATTCGAAAATAAAATCAAGCAAAATACTGATGAAGAAACACTGCATATTAACTGCAAAATCCCGCTAATGAAAACATCAAGTTTCCATAAACGTGTTCTGCTATGAACACATTCATTCTCGGTCAATATATAGAATGCATTATGTAATCATTTCAATATGAAGTTTGATTTAATTTCGTGTATCTGTTCGTTTTAGTAATAATTATTTATTTTCTTATTCTAAACCGGATATTTTATACTAGTATTGAGCTTTCTAAGTATATATTCATATTGTTGTGTGGAAGTAGACCACCCCTATTGGTTGGCTCCTAATGGACTGTGCCACAATATAAATGGACATATGCAGAGAGCCTTCACAGCAGGGTAAAACTGAGAGTTGCGTATTGCTGAGGGTTATTACCAGTATCTTGAGTAGAACGATATGTAAGGACGTTATTATTATCTCCTTACATCGTACATCGAACGTTCGATACAGCTCATATAATTACTAAAACAGCTCATTTCTAAAAGCTAATTATAATTGCACTTTTAATATTAATTTCGTTGATTTGAATACACTTGCAAAAACTTGCAAAGAAAACCAGGCATATTTATGATCAGGACATCTTTGATGTTTCCTTATATCACCAGTTCGCCCCTCACGATCTTATAAACAGGAAATATCTTCTTCATACTCTCATTATAGTTTCACTGATGAAAACAACCCGTGTTCATATACTTCTATGTACGTCTGGCTGCTAGAAACATGATCGTGCCCAGATAATATTTAGAATATATTACGTTGATTTTATTTTCCAAAGTACCTCTTCGTCTAACCTACACTTACTCACTCACAGGCGCGCTCACACACGCACACACACACACACACACACACGCGCACGCGCACACACACACACACACACACACACACACACACACACACACACACACACACACACACACACACACACATACAGAGCAGATTTATGCATACGTATACATGTATGTATCAGGATCGACTGCTGATACTTAAGCCAACGCATGCAATATTGAAGGCAAAGCCCAGATATTTGAAGTACAGTACAAACAAACAAACACACACACACACACACACACACACACACACACACACACACACACAGAGACTCACACCTATTTGATGTCAAAGTTAATAAACGAATATCAAATTAAAAGATGAAAAATTGAACTTTGATTTGAGTTGTTTCAGCTTTTATTATTCAGAACAAATTAAAATCAATCAATTCGAATAAAACGTATGAAATTCATATTAAAAATATTAATGAGGTTAAAAAAATTGTTTCTTTTATAACATTATATTTTATTCAAAATAATGGTATCTTCAGATTCATAAAAATTTTCCACCAGAGAAAATAAATTATTGAACATCATTTCTTATATCTTTGTTCATCATATATTTGTATAAATAAAAAGCAACACAGAATAAAGTAACGCAGAGCTACTTTGTGTGTGTACACTTTTAAATATTAATACCGTTTCTACTATAGGCACAGGGCCTGAAATTTGTGGGGAGGGGGCCAGTCGGTTAGATCAACCCCAGTACGCAACTGGTACTTAATTTATCGACCCCAAAAGGATGAAAGGCAAAGTCGACCTCGGTGGAATTTAAACTCAAAACGTGAAGACAGACTAAATACCGCTAAGCATTTCGCCCGGCGTGTTAACGATTCTGACAGCTCGCTACTGTATTGATATCAGTTGACCTTTTTGCATGCATTTTTAGTTCATTTTATATGTATATTCAAACGTTGAAAACGTCCCCATTTCTTGATTAGTATTGAATCGATTAAAAGAGATGGGTGATAACTGGATAACAGGATAATCTAATTAGTAATTTCGATACTAAAGTTAACACGCTACCATTTATTTATGAATAAATTTTATTCTCAAAATTTTTAATTACATATATATGGTGTTAACTTTTGTCTATTTAAAATTGTTTTGTGGGTGAACATGTGTATAACGTAGGTATCCTCTTCTCTGCTGGCTCTCATAAGAACTGATACGAAAATCTGATTTGTTAATTGCATTCATTTATATATGTTAGTCAATATTGCATACCTAGGATTTACACCCAAAATACCATCGATGCGGATGCGCACGCGTTGTGTGTAGTCAAGATAAGCTCAGAATCCAACTGACTGACTGGGGTGCACGTTTGTTACACTGACCTCGACAAGCAGTGGCACGCCGACAGATTCACAATTCCAAATTCTATCGTCCCTACCCCGATCCTACTCTCCACTATCAGAAATTCGTATACGTCACCGTCCACCAGCTTATCTCCTCTTCCTTCGTCCTCGCCGCCATCAACCTCATTATACACACATCCCGCACCCACCTTCTCCAAATCCACGAACCTAACTACCCTTGCCACCTCATCGTCTTATTCTATAATTGCACCAGAGACTTCCTATCAAAATACCTCGACCTCATTCTTTCCCCCCATCAGCTTCCCTCCTTTCTTTCTGCCATGACACAAATCCTGTCTTCCAGTTCTTCGACTCCTTCTCCTCCCCGTTCTCTTCAGATTCTTATGCACCTTAGATATTCTCCACATACCGTCATTCCTCACAGTACGACCTTCCCACATTCAAATATCTTTCAACTATCGCCTTATAGTACTGCTACCTTATTAACTTTTGCTGAATTTGTACTCAGTCTCATCTGCTTCTCGTTTGCAGAAGACTTTTAGCGACAGGTCAATGGGGGGGGGGGTATGGACATTAGAATTGGATCCAATTCTGTTAATCTTTTTGTAGGTTATGCTGAAGCCTCGATTTGATCAGTTACCAGCCTCACATCCGAGAATAATTCAACATTTTCATTTCTTTCCTCCTTCTCAGGAATTCACCGCTCCTATTTCTCATACAGGATCTTTTTGTTTGGCTTTCAATTTTGTTCCAACTGATTTCAGATTTGGTGTGTTGATGTAGTTTTGTATACAAATTATGGAAGTGAAATTCATTTTTTGCCTTAAATTAATAAAAGCAAAAATAATAGCTTTTAAAGTTTGCAAATTTGGGGTAATTTTTGCTAACCGAAAGCCACAGCCATATTGGTACCTTTGCCCTCGCTTTTGATATTTTTTTCTATTGTTATCTGAAAGATTTTTGGAGGCTAAACATCATATGCTTCCATATTTCATATTTACTAGAAAAAGTATTTATTACAAACACGGGGAAAAGAAGAGAGACTAGAAAACTAAGAGAGATGAGCGGGTTAGCTTATGTTTCCTTCTTCTCCACCCATCTTTTTTTTTTATCATATTCAAACTACCGTTTCATTTTGTTATCGACATAGTTCGTCTTCTAATTACCTCAGTTCCATTTCCTTCAAAAAATATATTTCTCCTCATTCACTGTTACAAACACTTTTAGAAATGAACTAACAAGTGACTACAAAAATATATCCATTATATTATTTCTTCTACTTTACAATGAGTGCAATGTATATCAACAATAAAAATAACATCAGAAATATATTCCTTTTAGAAAAAAAGAAAAATATTCGCAATAGTAGGCATTTTTGTCTTATTATTATGCTTTTTAAACAGTGTTCAGCGTTTTATGACTTTATCTTCAACGATAAGAAAATTTCTTTTAATTTTATTCCTTTTTAAATTTAAGGATTTTAAAAATTTAATCAGCAATTGATTGCCGATAGTGGATTTGCTGATGTAATACAATTTTTTGCCTTTTTTCTATAGAAATAATGTTTTTCGATTAAATTTGAAGAGCATAGATATATTTTATTTCCACTTGAAAGCATTTGCAGTTTCACTTTCTGTAAATTTAAAATGTTTTTAGCTTATTTTCAATTTATTAATGATACACATTTAATTACAAATACAAATAAGATATATTCGTACTCCTCAAATACAAACGATATATATATATATATATATATATATATATATATATATATATATATATATGAGTGTGTGTGTGTGTGTGTGTGTGTGTGTGTGTGTGTGTGTGTGTGTATAGATAGATTGACTGACAGACAGACAGGAAGGCAGACAGACAGACAGACAGACAGACAGACAGACAAACAGACAGACAGACAGACAGACAGACAGACAGACAGACAGACAGATAGATAGATAGATAGATAGATAGATAGATAGATAGATAGATAGATAGATAGATAGATCTGCAGTTGTCGTCACTTAATCCTAATCACTTTGTGATTTAATAAAAAATGAATTAAAAAATTCATTTTAACCAAGAAATAAATAGTATGCCGAACCTGAAGCTGATATTCAGAAATTAAAAGTCGGAAACGAATCTTCCATTTTTAGAAAAGACGTAATAAATGATTTGCAAGGTGTGGCTTAAAAGAAATCCATGCAAACATTTTTTTTTTTTAAATCAATGTTTCCACATTACTTTAAATTTCAAAACTGATTGTCCGATACATATGTATTTCGTATGTTCTTCACAGCGCAAAAGTCTCTACATGAATTCTCGCTTACACTCTTAAACCGACGTTCAAGACCCGACGACAATAATTCATATTGTAAAATTAGTATATTAATACTGAAATAGTTTACCGAGAACTTGGTGCATCTCTTTTCAACAAATCCTAAAGAATGTGAGTAGGAATATAAACAATGTGCTTGGGAACAGTTAAAGAGGGTACACAAAGTCCCCCGGTTTAACGCAACTCCTGAGTACTGGATGCATTTAGCGGAGTCCACTGTCTTGTAAGTTTTCGGAATACGATTCCGGTTTGGAGATAACTTCCTCGCCACCTTCTGTCACGTTTCAGAGGTCGAGGAAAGTGTTAAAAACACGAATCATTCTTTTCTGACTCAGCCATTAAAACAAAAACGAAACGAAAAAATAAAATATAGAAAAATAGAATCCAACAAAATATGTCCATATAAGCTCCTGGAGTGTCTTGATTTAAAGAATCTGACTATTTTTAATCAAGAAATTCAACAGACTGAACTAAAGACGACCAGAATAATGAGTATCCGTCTAGACAGCATAATTACCATATTACCTGCTTCTTTTATTTATATATATTTATTTATTTATCTTTACATATGACGTTTTCTTGAAATTAATTGCTGTTAACAACATGCAGTAAAGCTTTGTTAGATTGTCAAATGCCTAATGTGAATTAAGGTCCGAGACACAACCTTTTGAATGCAATGCTTCTCTGTGGTCTTAGCTCTGATGGATGAAACAAGCCAATTAACTAAAGAATTATTGTCTGCTAGATTCGCAGAGCCAGTGAGAGAAATTCTAAGCAGTCACTCATCCTGCAACAAATAGTAGCTAAGTCTGTTCCATATCATATGTCTATTTTATTGAGAGAGAGGGGGGGCATGCTTAATAATGTTTAATTGAAATTATGAGCTAAATAAAATAACTCAAATAAACCAATGGTATATAATTTGATGATTAAGTTAAATAGGCGATATGTTGTATGCCGTATGCAGGTGGTTCTAAATTAATTAATTAATTAATTAATTAATTAATTGGAGTTTCTTGTAATTATTAGCAACTCTTAAAGACAAAGAGGTATTGTCAGAAAGTAATCTTAAAGTTGATTTACATTCTTAGAAGGGGAGTTTGATCTTTGCTTCCAGACAAGGGACAATTGTAGACAGATTTCTGCCTGAGATAAGGGAACTATCTCAAATGGATAATGAGACGAATTTACGTGCAAATTGACCTTTAACAACGCAATTCCAGATATGGTTTCACAGCTAAAACTGGAATGGTCACAGCTGGCATAGCTTCTACTCGTATTTTAATCAATTTAAACAGCAACTACAGCTATATTTTCTATATCTTTCAAATCGCAATAGTAGAGCATATGCACCAAACTCAAATACAAGCATACACACAAACATGTTTATAAAGTATTCCATTTGTGCATTAAAATTAAAGTGCCTAATAGATATAAACGTGTCCAGAAGCACTCACACTTGATGGCTGCGACTCGATTTTGATCAATGCCAATGTTTGATTATTCTCTTCAACACGAACAGCATGGATGTGACGTTTCAGTCCTACTAGAGACACACCGACACTCTTTTGCACAGATGTGACAACAATGGGTGACTCTTGCAACATGTGTTCAGAGAGCTTATCACCCACGCTCACGCAGGCCTTCATTTCGTTGCTAAATTTTTCATTGTGCTTACCTTTTTCGGCTTCGGCCAGCCATTGTATGCATCTCTCTCTCTCTCTCTCTCTCTCTCTCTCTCTCTCTCTCTCTCTCTCTCTCTCCCTCTCTCTCTCTCTCCCCCTCTCTCTCTCTCTCCCCCCTCTCTCTCTCTCTCCCTCTCTCTCTCTCTCTCTCTCTCTCTCTCTCTCTCACACACACACACACACATACATTTCACATACCATGATTCTATTCATAAAGTTATTTTTTTAGAATAATCTTGGGGTTCAAAAAAGCAAAGAGGTGTAAATCTCCATTCATTCAACAGCTTGACACAAAAACGTAATGAACTTACAAGATATACAACTCAGCTCACATTTCAGAATATTTCAGAATATTTCAACATATCAAAAATATTTGCGATCTGTAGGCTACACAAAAACTCGGAAATTTTTCATCGTACTTTTTACATTCATTTTTATAACGAATAATGTCAATCGGGATAATGTCATAGACTTTTTTAATGTTTCGCAAAAGATGGTCAAAGAATGATCAAATGGATACGGAATTATTTTCTTTCAGAACAAAATAGGAATCAATTTGTCATCATAATGACAATCCACTCATCCCAAATCGTATCTCTTCAACGTTTCATTAAAACTCTGTTTTACTAAGATATTATCAAGACGGCAAGCTCGCAGAATCGTTAGCATGCCGGAGAGCATACATAACGGCATTTCATCCGTCTTGACATCCTGAGTTCAAATACGCCGGGTTCGACTTCGTACACACACACACACACACCAAGTTTGCAGCATTACAGTCTTGTAAGAGTCATCATTGAATAAATTAATTTACTCTCCACTTGACATATTCGGTATCTGACATTAATTATTGAGATTCCCACCTTTTCTAACGGAAATGCTAATTAAAAATGTGTGTGAGCGTGAGATAGAAAGAGTGAGCGAGAGGGAGAGAGAGAGAGAGAGAGAGAAAGCCTTTATGGTTGGATGTATGTAATATCAGCGGCCCTTCCAGCCCAGTGAAGACAGAGTTTATACCTGTGTACAAGTATAAATTTCACGTATTCAACACCTGTTAATTTCCCTTTCGGCATCCTATTGATCCCACACTAACCTTCTATATTATACACAAAAGTGATTGTAAGTTACAAGTCTCATCTACATCAAACAGTTAAATACATGTATGTGTGTACGTGTGAGTGATGCCTGCGTGTACCTATCACACACACGCATACGTACAAACATACATCCATATATATATATATATATATATATATATACATATATATATATATGGTGGTTGACCACCTCCTGTACCTACACTTTAGCACCATCATGGTATCTGATGTGGCTTTTTAAACCAGTCAATGTTCTGAAAAGACACCCACATAGATTGCACCTCTGATTTGGACCACCAAGACTTATAGATAAGCTTGTGGGTGTGTGTATATACATTTATATATGTACATACATACATTCATACATACATTTATATATATATATATATATATATATATATATATATATACTAATATACTAATATATACTAATATATACTTTTGTTATTTACACCACCTGTCCTCGTCTGTTGTTATTTTTTGTATATTCTCCCATATATATATATATATATATATATATATATATATATATATATTAAATGTATACATTTTATATCTGATTGTACATGAAGACAACCAAGTCTTATCTGATGAAATACTCAATATAAATGTAGGTTATGGGATTATTTTTCATAGAATAGAGAGATTCTGAGGTTTCACCGTTTAGAGCCATCGTCAAACTATGAGCTTTATTGTTATTAATAACATTGATATGGATGTGTCTATCTTTTGGATTGAGCGCGATAAATTTCATGTAGGCAAAGTCTGTATAATTAACAGAATTTGATTTAATGTAGAATTATTTTCAGCGGTAATCCGTTTAGATATTACAACAATATTTGAGTAGATAAAACGAATTGAAAAAGAGGGAAGAAGAAAAGAAAGACGAAGAAGTAGAAGTGTATTAGTGTGGTAGGTATAAAGCTCTAGATATGGCATGTTGAACGGTAAATATTCGTACTGAATCAGATTTCTATAAGTTCAGTTCTTGGCTCGAACTGGCTGATGCGTGAAAATAAGCAAAGTTTAAAATATTTGTAGTATATTTAAGTTGAGATTAAGGCGGCGAGCTGGCAGAATCGCAAGCATGCTGAGTAAAATACTAAGCTCTGAGTTCAAATGCCGCCGAGTTCAAATGTACCAGTCGAGCAACTTAGGGTCGATGTAGTCGCCTTAATTCCCTGTTCTCGCTCGGAACATGCTGGTCTTATGCCGAAATTTGAAGCCAATATTTATTATTAATTTTCTCATTTCGTTGTGGTTTAATCGTTGAAATGCCGAACATAACGCCCTGGCTTCTTCTCATCTAATTTCGGATCCCTCTGGAGTTAAACTTTGCTTTCTCCTCTTCTGGAGTTGATAAATTAGAACACAGGTCACATAAAGGTCCTTGATAAAATGGACTCGTGCACACACCGAAATACCATTAATTCCGTCATCAATTTTGACCTAACTATTTATTTATTTATTTTTGTGCAGAATATTTTGCTTCTAATTTTAACAAACCTATTTATTTATCTGTTTATTAACTAAATATTTTTACTGTAGTTATCTGCATACTCCACCTTACCCCTACGGTGCCAGCCCCTCATACGTCCGCTTTATCCTTTATCCTCCCACACACCTTATATATTATCTATCACCCCACATTTCCCTCTCTGTTTAAAGTCTGCTTTTCTTCAATCAACTACCACCCTTCCCTTTCCTATGTTAACTGACCTCACTTCCCTACTCCCTCCTTCCCTTCACCATCAATGAATGCAGTATTTTGATGCAGCTAAATTTATCACAGTTTTACATTGTTCGTCTTTCCGTCTCTGTCTCTCTCTTTTTCTCATTTTCTGCTTACTCCATTTCTTTACCATCTCTGTTAAAATGTTGTTTCCTTCATGCATAGCTTCCCTTCATTCATTCTTTCTCCTCTTTCATTGTTTTCTTTTTTTTTTCTCCTTCACTTATTCCTTCAACCCTCACTTCATTTCGTACTCACTTTTTCTTCTTTTTATTCCCCTTTCTCTTCTAGTTTTTCCTTTTCCTTCTCTCTAACCTCCTACATTTCTTTCTACCTTTCTTCACCCTCCCTACCTTTCATTTTAACTCTGTAGTCCTTATCCTTTCTTCACACTCCTCATGTGCCCTCTAAAATTTTGCCCCTCCTTGCACTCGCATGTATTACAGCCACTTCAACTACTCTCACTATTGTCATAATCAAATGATATACATTTATATATCTCTGAGAGATATGGTTACAGAATGTAAAGAGCTGGAACTAACTACCGCAAGGTATTTTGTGCATCCCTCGTTTAAGCATGAGGGACTTAATACATTTTCTCCTACGACTCCTCCCTTATTTAAACATTTTCTCCTACGACCACGCTTCTGCTGGCCATCTTATGAAAAAATCCGATTAAGAATGTATAACCGAAAAAGAATTTTCGGAACGGGCATTTCAGCAGCAAAAATTCTTCAGTGGAAACCTCGATACATCCGCAAAACAATAGTTACAACTTCAGAAGACGCAAATGGCAAAAGAAGAGCAAATTTGGAGAAAACTCACCAGTTTGTTTCAATCGTGGGCTCCAAGTATGAATAACAACAACAACAACAACAACAACAATAATAATAATGGTTTCGGATTTTGCCACAAGGGTAGGCATTATTAGGAGGAGGAGGGGATGAGTCGATTACATCAACCTCAATCTTCCAGGAAAAAATTTGAACTCGGAACGTAGCGACGAGCGAAATACTACTTCGCATTTCGTCCAGCGCGCTGATGATTCTGCCAGCTCGCCGCCTTGAATAACAATAACAATCATAATAATAATAATAATAATAATAATCTCGGTGTGTTTATATCTTTGTAATTTAGCAATTACATCATTTATGTCTCTACATGTCATGAGAACTCTGAGCAATGTACGTGAGGATCATTATCGACAAAATCGCGAATATATTCTTTACATGACTTATTGAGTACATATTTTTTGTACATTTGTATGGGTTATGAGCATTTGTCTATTGTGCGAGTGTTCATGTATGTATGTATATATATATATATATATATATATATGTGTGTGTGTGTGTGTGTGTGTGTGTGTGTGTATATATATAAGCGTATGTATTTGAACACACACAGACACAGCACACACAGACACAGCACACACATACATACATACATATATGTCAAGAAATTATGTCAGTGTCACTTTTATTTATTTCCAGTCACTGTAGTGTGTATACCTATAGCAGTAAGCCAAAGTATATATAAAGTTTGGATGTTTGGAGAAGCTATGTGCAAATTCGCTGGATTTCTACAAGGTGAGTAAATTATATTAAGCATTCAAATTTGAGAATATAAAATTTATAAAACCATTCATTCTCTTCTACATTTTTTTTTTTTTTTCACATATTTTTGTCACTATATTTTGACCTTTCTGCAATTTGAAGGTAATGATTTATTTATCTGCTTACTTTTGCCCTTTAGCTTATAAAGTTAAAATATTTATATATACATATGTACATCATATATATATATGCATCTATCTATCTATCTATCTATCTATCTATCTATCTATCTATCTATACATACATACATACATACATACATACATACATACATACATACATACATACATATATGCGTATATGTGAGTGTGTGTGAACACATTCACAATATGTCTATGTGTGATTGTAGGAAAAGTCTATGAAGCCGTTACTGTGTATATGTAAATATGAATATACATACGTACGTGTGTATGCATGTGCGTGTGTATGTATGTATGTATTATACGTTTCTTACCTTACATTTTTTATAACTCTTTGAAATTTCCCTATAAGGAAAGAGCTGAACTCATAGAAAGAAGCAAGATTGACCACAGCAATTTCAATAAGAAAAACGATGAATTTTACATGTTGAATTTTACAAAAATATTCCCTATTTCAACTGCGCTGCCAACAGTGCGCGTTAGCTGTTTACCATGTTTTACAAGCCTAGCTTGGAATGATGGCAACTTATATACTTATTAAAGTAACCTAGTGCACCAGTAATAGGTATAAACTAATTTATAATCAGAGAAAAGAAACTGCAAGTTTCGAAGCATTTCTCTGTAAATATTCACATTCTAACTGATTTTGGAAGAAATATTCGCATATGCAGGAAAGCTGACATTGTACATAATTTTTCTTTTCTGTCTCAAACAATCATATCAGGCTCGTTATGTCTGCATTTGCCGGAAGTTATGATGGAAATGTTTCACCAATATTCCTTGTGTCGATAGGTACGTATGTTGTCAATAATAGGTTTCTTTCTCCATATTTATCGCAATGCCGTCTTTCGTACGAGTGACACCGTACTTCCTTCTATTACGGCCTGCGGAACATTCACTCCCATGTAATATGAATCACCCATGCCAATATACACAGAACTATGACTATGTCCAAAATTTAGATTTTTGTTGTTATATATATATATATGTTACGAAAATTAGAATGCAAGGACGAGTAAAGAAGTAAAAGATAAACATAGAATTGGTAAAAGTTTAACGTTCAAGAAATGATGGCAGGTGGGTGAGTGTTAGATATCTTGAACATTTCAAGTATTCATTCTTCTTCCCCCAAATAGTATAAACATAGGGAGAATAGGACGGAGAAAGAGAAATATGGAAATGCAAGAGTGTCCAAACGCCAATTCATGGTGAATGGGCAGAAGTATTAGACAACTGTGAGTCTAGTGCATATATATATATATATATATATATATATATATATATACACATATATATGTATACATATATATATATGCATATATATATGTATATATATATATATATGTATGTATGTATGTATACATTAACCTGGAAGTCGTGACCAAAGCTCGCCTATAAAATATGGATTACTAGTAATTTTAATTATGAGAAAAATTCTATACAAGCACTAAGGAGCATTAAGTACGATATCCCAATATCACAGTGAGATACGTTTTACTAGCACTAATGGTATCGGATAAGACACGACAGAGACTCTCCTGAAAGCTACTGACCAATGCCAAATTGACCTAATTTGTGTTGTCCACTAAATCATTGCCTGTCCTTATCGTTCAAACGAAAGACAGAAAGTTATCTTAATGTCACCTCAACGATTTGGCAGAGCGGGAATTTTTCACACGCCATGGAGTGAATTTTCTTCGTTTTCCACAAATATATATACAAAGATTGGCCTTCCAGCACAAGACACAGAAACTGAAGAAAAATGATAAGCAGTTTTCTATCGTTTCCTGAAGAAAACCTAAAATTTGTATATATGTATATAAATGAATAAAGAAAGAAATATATAACTACTATCTTCTGACTTATTTTTCTATCCTTAATAATATATCGCTAATATTAAATATGTGCGCGTGCATGTTCTATTAATGATGAGTGTGCATATATATATATATATATATATATATATATATATATATATATATATATATATATATATATATATATATATATATATACAGCGAGTGAGAGAGAGAGAGAAGTCTGCTCACATTCACAGATATTGATATAGGAAAATTAAAAAAGGATTTTATTATACGTTAGAAATTATAAGACTATCTCGAAACGAACATTTTCTATCTTAATACAAATAGCGTTTCGACAATTAACAATACTTTTACTGTTATGCGGAAGTATACTGAAAAATGGAAGGAATTACACTGACTGACAATATTGTAGTAAACACATTAATATATATCCACCCCGTCTGGAATGGGTATAACTGCAATGATACACAGAATACCCTTTATAGACAACAAAATTAGAACTTAGTAATTCCCGTATCTATAAATGTTGTTAAAGCCTCTGAGAAAGCATTTGTTCAATTTAGGTGTTTGTGTACATATTTTTAAAGATGTCATTTATTATATTACATGTAAGATAGGAAAGGTTCACTACTTCTCAGAAACCCCAGATGATCCTTTCTACTATAGGCACAAGTCCTGAAATCTTGGGATGGGGGATGCTCAATTATATCAACCCCACTACATGCTTGGTACTTATTTTGTCGACCCCGAAAGAAAGAAAGACAAGGTCGACCTCGATGGAATTTGAACTCAGAGAGTTAAGACAGACGTAATGTCACGAAGCATTTTATCCGGGGTGTTAACGGTTCTACCGGCTCGCTGCCTTGGAAAACCTAAATAATGGTTTCAAGTTTTGGCACAAAGTGAAGAATTCTAGGGGAAGTGGTATGTTGATATCACCGACCCCAGTGTTCGACTGGTACTTATTTCATCGACCCCGAAAGGATAAAAGGCTAAGACGGCTTCGCCCGAATTTGAACAGAGAATCTAACGACAGAGGAAATACCAGCCCGCCGCCTTAGAAAACCGAAATAATCCTTTCTATTATAGGCACAAGGCCTGAAATTTGCGGGGAGGAGCTAAGTCGATTACATCGACCCTAGTGCGTAACTAGTACTTATTTAATCGACTCCAAAAGGATGAAAAGCAAAGTTGACCTCGGCGGAATTTGAACTCAGAACGCAGCGACGGGTGATATACCTGTAAGCATTTCACCCGACGTGCTAACGGTTCAGCCAGCTCACAGCCTTAGAAAATCTAAATAATTACAAGTGTAACACAAATAGTATTTATTGTTTCTAATAGAGATACAAAGTTTGAAACTTGAGGGAATGGTTAATCGATTAAATTGATCCCCGATTTCACTGCTAATTAACCCCAGCAGCGGGATTTTAACTTATAGCGTAAGGAGGAATTTTTCCGATACTCTAACGATTCTGTCAACAATTGCAACAACAACGATAAAATTTATAATAATAATAATGATTTCAAATTTTTGTCACAAGGGCAGCTTGTGGGAGGGGATTAAGTCGATTATATCGACCCCACTTTTTCACTGGTGCTTAATTTATCGACCCCGAAAGGATGAAAGACAGAGTTGACCTCAGCAGAATTTGAACTCAGAACGTAGCGGCCGACGAAATACGGCTAGGTATTTCGTCTAGCGATATTTCGTCTGCGGCTACGTTCTGAGTTCAAATTCAGCTGAGGTCGACTTTTCATCCATTCGGGGTCGATAAAATAAGTACCAGTTGAATTTAATCAACTCATCCCCTCCCCCAAAATTGCTGTCAATTTGTGGCAAAATTTGAGACCTTTATTACTATTATTATTATTATTATTATTATTATTATTATTATTATTATTATTATTGTTATTATTATTATTAAAAAAAGGATAATGAGGTTGATGATAAGGATGAAGATAATGAAGATGATGATGACTTGTAACAGGGATACAAGACCTGAGATATAGGAGAAGGAATAGTTGATTATATCGACAACAGTAACTGATTGACAATTTATTTTATCGACTTCAAAGATGAAAGATATATTTGATAAAATATGAATTTAAAAAATGTCGTTGCCATAGATACAAATATAAAATGGCACAATACAATAGTAAAAGACGAAAAATGTACGTCAGAAGCCAGAAGCAAATTGATTGAACGGCAAATATGTACAGTGGCCTACTTCTGTAACACGAAATTAATACATGAATTCTGATGTAGAACTTGACCACTATAAAAGAGGTAGTACAGAAGCTGAATGTAATTTATATCCTGGTGATAAAACTGACAGAGTCTATAAATCTTCATTATGGATTTAAGAACATTATTGTTCCAAACTGCGAAATCTTGTCAGGTAATATGAAAAATTTTATAATAAAAATTACAAAACTAAAACATAGTCGTGTTTTTAATGTAACATATATATATATATATATATATATATATATGGGAGAATATACAAATAATAACAACAGACGAGGACAGGTGGTGTAAATAACAAAAGTATATATTAGTATGACGCTCGGGAATACGGAAAGTCTTTGACGTTTCGAGCTACGCTCTTCAACAGAAAGAATAGTGTTCAGTCAACGGTCAATCATAATAATGGCCGATCATAACAATGGCTGACCGGAAGTTAATGCATGTATGAATGTATACATGCATGTATATATATATATATGTGTGTGTATATTATATGCACTTACATATATATATGCACTTACATATATATATATATATATATATATATATATATATATATATATATATATATATATATATATATATATATATATATATATATATATATATATGCCTGCTGTGACATCTATTTTAATCTTCATAGGATCAGAGAATCGTTTCAAAACTTCACACAAAAGCATCTCTTGATAATAATGCATAACTTCACCTGTGTATCTGAAGACTTAATCGATGCAAGCATATGCTCGAGGTGTGAAGAACGTAACATTTGACAGACAGAAAGGTTCCTTACAACAATGCAACTTAAAATACGAGAATACAGATAAACAAGCATCAATAAACATATAGATGCGCGTGCCGGTAAGAAAAAGAACAAAGATTGCGATTTTTCTTTTATACCATCTGAGAGATTACATACTTAGGCAACAAGGCAGCAACAATGAGATGACTTTCATAACCAATATCCAAACACCTTTGAATACTTGTAGCAGAGAAAAGGGGGGCAGCCTCCCCCCCCCACCAACACTACTGCAACGTTTGCTAAATATTACTACAATTCTTACTAGTTAGACCGACATCTACAGCCACTGATAATCCCACTCCCGCTCCTGCTTCAGACAGCTGTATCTGTGTAATTCTCATTAGCAGCCACGAGGTTACTCAGCAACAGTCAGAAGGGAACGAAAAACCAGTTCTGTTTGATTTCCTGAATGAAAAAAACATGTGAACTTCCAAAACTTATATTATGAAAGATTAATTTCATTTAATTTATGTCAATACATTGTCAGCATTGCTACATCGCTCTCTTAAAGTGATTGAAATCGGCAGCTTATTTGGATAAAAGTTTCAATATTTTCTGACTTTTTTTCCATGATAAGGTTCTTAGAGCATTTTCATCAAACATCTGACCCCACAAGCTGTTAGTATGTGTAGGTCTTAGAAAGTAAGTCTGAAAACGCTTTGGAACATCAGCATACCGACAAGGCACCATTTAGTTCGTAATAGACTTCCATTTAATTTTCCATGATTAAAATGACAATCATAAACTAATTATCGACATAGCAATGCATAATATTGTACAGAAAACAATTGAGAATTTTAGGGACTTATTGATCAAGTTGTTGAACTAAAAACATTTTCGCACTAACGGAATGTAATTAGAAAACTAGAATGATTACCAATAACTTGTTTAAACATATTGGCAGATTACCTATTAAGATAGGGCACGTTAAGGCATTTTTACGCAGCATTTATTGAGCTTTAACTTCTTTTTTTAAACTTGAACATCGGATACATTTGTTAAGATATATTCAATTCTTATTTTAAGAACAGAAGCGCAAACTATTGATGCATTTGTCAAACCATAAATAAAATAATGATAATAAGAATAGTAATAATAATAATAATAATAATAATAATAATAATAATAATAATTCGGCGAGAAATGGAAGAAAATTTGAAGAAAGAAGAAAAAAAACAACATAATAATAATAATAATAATGATAATAACGATGATGATGATGATGATGATAATGATGATGATGATGATGATGATGATGATGATAATGCCCTGACGCCGTATCAAGCAGTGGCTTTCATGGCTTCTTGTCTTAACTGATTGGAAGTGTTAACATATACATGTTTTGTTTTTGTATAAAAGATGGGCAACAGCAAATATTCTGCTCAATACTACAGAATCGTTTGTTAGTTGCTTGATCTTAACCAGGAGAGCATGTCCTTTGCTGTCTGACAATATATGCATCTCTGATCATAAGCAGGAGTAGTTGGGGAGATTCATAGTTATGTGGTGAGAAGGATTCTTTGGGGTTTGAATAAGTCATCCTTGGAAACACGAGTGTCTCGTTCGTCATCCTTAAAGAATTCATTCATCATTCTTGACATGAAGAAAAGAGAAGTTGGAAATGTGCTAATAAGTATACATAGTATGCAAAATATGTAAACACATGTGTGATGCTGTTCTCTTAATACAGGAAAACCTCTAACCGAGGTCCAATCAAAGAATCCCCCAGATCCAGAATCGTCCTAATGATCAAGAGCACAAGCTCTCGTCGAACTGCTGTTCTCAAATCTGGAAATGAAGACAACCAGAATATGGATACTAAACAGACATTATAGCTAGAATAATAGAATAATAGAATAATAGCTAGAATAATAAAAGCTTTGAAAATGATAGGGAATAATTCAGTGGAATACATTATCCAATACTCGGAGGTTACTCGTATAAAATACATAAAGAAAATAGCAGCACAATGCGTTGTACATATATCAGAAATCTTAGTACAAAAAAAAAGTTTGCTTGATCAATGAAAGCAGCAATTAAAAATAAATCTATTGAAAAAATAATAGCCAACATCATCAACAACAAAAACGATAACAATACCAATGCCTGCCGCCATCTTGAGTACAAGTATGTCAAGAGTGATATATATATATATATATATATATATATATATATATATATATATATATATATATATATACACTGCTCTTCATATAACTAATATGGGCAAACAAGCTTAATTGTATATCATTCCAGTATCCAAGATCTTGAATCTGCTACGCTTTTATAGAATATAACTTAAAGTATGAATAAACAAAAGTAAAAGCGAACATAATGGATATTGTCATTAGGATGACGAACATTATGATGTATGAACATTAATCGATGTATCATATCCATCTTGACAATGACATCAAACGGAAAAGAGAAAGTAGTTTAAATGACTTTCATCAAATGATGAATAGTCAAGCAATAGCTCTAAATCGTTTTTTATATAATGATGATGATAATGATAATGATAATAATAGTAATAATAATAATAATAATAATAATAATAATAATAATAATAATAATAATAATAATAATAATAATAATAATCCTTTCTACTATAGGCACAAAACGCGCAATTTGGTGGAAGGCTTGTTCATTACATCAACCTATGTATTCCACTTATTTATTGTCTTCGAAAGGATAAAAAAGTCTACCTCGGTGAAAATTTAATTCAGAATGTGAAGATTATCGAAATGTCGCTATGTATTTGGTCCGGCGTGCAAACGATTTAATCTGATCGTAATAATAATAATAATAATAATAATAATAATAATAATAATAATAATAATAATAATAATAATAATAATAATAATAATTAATTTAAAAGATTCACTCGGAAAAATAGATGAAGACAACGTAAAAACTTACCAACATAAAATCAGTATCGTGTCTACGTGTGTAGCCGTATAGCCATTTTTCATAATTATAATAATAATCTTGGTATAAAAGATGGGCTACAGCAAATATTCTGCTGAATACACAGATTTGCCTGTCAGATGCTTGACTCTAACCAACTGACGATATGTGCATCTCTGATCACGAACAGGTGTAGTGGTGGAGCAACATAGTCATGTATTGGGGTTTGAATAATTCATCCCTGAAAATATGGGTGTTTCGTTCATTATCCGAAAGCAACCCTTATTGAGGGACCTTTTGAGCGGGACGGGCTGCACGACCTGAAGAAAATTCTAATTGGGCCTCCACCTGCAAAGTCATGCGTTGTTTATCTTAATATCAGGTCGCCATATCACGCACATATGATTGTCATGCAGACGGGTTGTCATGATATGCATATTGAGCTTCGTATATTCTTAGCCCTGCGTTACTTTGACGGCGTGTACAAAAAGAACAAGGCAATGTTATCATGCTTTCTACCGATTCTGCCATCCTGAAAACTACTACTACTACTACTACTGCTGCTGCTGCTGCTGCTGCTGCTGCTGCTACTACTACTACTACTACTGCTGCTGCTGCTGCTGCTGCTACTACTACTACTGATGATGATGATGATGATGATGATGATGATGAGGAGGATGATGATGATGATGTTATTTGGAAAATAGGAATATAGCCACAAAATAACCATAGATTTGACGATTATAACTTTGATGAGGTTGATACTGATGATGATTGTGCGACAAAGTTTATAAAAATGGTTCCACATTTTGGCACAAGGCCAGTTATTTTATGAGAGGGGCCCCAGCTGATTACATGGACCCAAGAGCTCAACTTGTATTCATTTTATCGACACTGAAATGAAGAAAGGTAAAGTCGACTTCGGCGGAATTCGAACACTGCATGTAAAGAGTCGGGTGAAATGCCGGTAAGCATTTTGTCCAAAATACTAACAATAGATCTTTTAATAACAATAACGAGTGTGATAAGAGTTCATGTGGTTGGTAATAATCGATATGAAGCCATTGATGACGATCAAGATAATGATGATGGCGGTGGTGATAATAATGGTGGATGTGATGGGGGAGGATGCAAAATGTCTATCCTTATTTTTGAAAGGTTGTTGTATTTTTTTCTTAAATAACGAATGTTTCTTTTTCATTTCAGGCTTGGCTGTAGTAGCCAGTATATTCACCATCTCTATCTTGAGTCTGGATCGCCTGCTCGCCATCAAATACCCGATGATATTCAGACGATTGTGTACTACCCGGATAGCTGTACGCCTGACGATCTTCATTTGGTTGTCGTCTGTTTGTATCATGTCACCGATGCTACACGTTAAAAAACTCACATCATTTCCAATACCAAACAAGACGCTGTACTTTTGTCACGAAATTTGGGCCAGTTTAAAACAGCGGATACTATATGACTTATGCCTGTTTCTCATAATATATATATTCCCAGGTATCATAACGACAACATCCTATTCGTTGATAGGATGGAGATTACTCACCGAAGATTCTCATTTGAAGAGAAAAGATTCATCGGTCAGTAAAGGTATTTCAAATAACGTAATGAGTGGCCGAAGACGTGTGGCGAAAATGCTGATCGTTTTGGCAGCTTTGTTTCTCTTTTGTTGGTCACCTTACCACATAATCAATGTGTACTTAGACTTCGAATTGACCCAAAGCAAAAACTTTACTCATATACTCTCCTATACTATTTTACTGGGACACTTTAACAGTGCTTTAAACCCCATCTTGTACTTCTACGGGAGTAAAACTTTCAGACGAGCGGCACTGCGCATAATCAGATGTCAGAAGGTACGATCGACACTCCGTGGGCCTGTGAGTATATACACCTTTACTACTACTACTACTACTACTACTAATAATAATAATAATAATAATAATAATAATAATAATAATAATAATCATTATTTCTACTATAGGCACAAGGCCTGAACTTTTGTGGGAGAGTGTAATCAAGATTAACTGCTACTTATTTCATCGACCCCAAAAAAGATGACTGGTAAAGTCGGCTTCGGCGAAACTTGAACTCAGAACGTAAAGTGCCGGAAGAAATGCCGCTAAACATATTGTGCAACGCGTTATCGATTCGACCGCAAAAGGGGATGAAAGGCAGAGTCGACCTTGACTGATCTTGACCTGAGAATGTAAAGAGCTGGAAGTAATCCTTGTGTTGGAAGTATTTTGCCCAACATTTTGACGATTTTGCCAATCTCCCACCCTTAAATAGACAGATAGACAGACAGACAGAAAGATAGATATTTATAAGATTTATTCATTCCATGTTTATCTCTTTCATTGCTTACAATGTTCTCTCCCTCTCTCTCTCTATCTCTCTCTCTCTCTCTCTCTCTCTCTCCCTCTCTCTCACACACACACACACACACACACACACACACACACTCCAGGTTTGATTTCTTTATTACACAAATATCACATAAAAATTTTGCAATTGAACATAAGGCGTCCAAAAAATAGGGGATTTTCTTCATGCGGAAGTGCTATGAAGATAACGGCACCTTCTAAAACTTTTTCTTATTTTTATTGCTGCTCTCTTTCTTACGGTTTTTGAAGTTCTTTGAGATAGAAAGCCCCCGAGTGGTTTTCACAAGAAACCAACAAGCCATCTACCAGCTCGACTTCTAGTACCGCGGTCTCACAAATCGTATTTCCGCATCCCTCTCTGGACATTGTTCAGGAATGGCTTTGTAGTATTGATGGGTCTTTGTAAATTCATACCGAACCTTAACTATATATCATTCCTCCTCATTTCAGTACTTACATCCTGCTTATGTACAACAAAGGCGACAACGAACCGGAGGTTAGAGTCACTGACAATAACTCTAAATATTAACCTCATATTATGTTATACAATGCGCTATGATACAAGTCCATAGGTAGATGTGGATCTTGAGACTTTAGCTTATCGCTTGGCCTCGCCCTTAGTCCCAAAATGCAGTCAAGCCTCACTCAGTAGGCAAGACACTGCCACACACATCATCATGTGTTTGCTTTTATTCGTGTTCGAAGACACACGGAAGTCACCACATCCTGTTTTGATTTGTATACTCTTCAAGAAAATCTTCGAGCAAATAATTGTGCGTGACATAAACAGAAATACAATCAACAATGCTGTTGTGAGCGCTGGCAAACGTGTAGAAAATAAGTTATTAATGTTTAAGTATTGAATATTGATGACTTGGTTGTTTTATAATGACCGCTTGTGATTTCGCAGAATGTGCATTGTCTGCGCTATGCTATTTCATTTTGTCGTTCTTATGGAGTATGTGTTTATGTAAGCTGCGTTATTTTGTTACATGGCTGTTATATCGAATAGCGTTCTGTGAAGCACGTGTAATGTTTAACGGATTAAGCTGTGCTATCAGCTGAAAAGGATGCGGACGATTATCTCTTTGTATCGGTTGCATTATCTGTTCTTTGCTTCTTTCATTATTTTATTTTGGTTCTTTGCATTTAAAATCAATCCTTTTGTTCCTACTTTTAGTCAAAATCTTCTGGATCACAGTTCGCCTGCACTCTAGGTTTTTCTTTTTTCTTTCTTTCTTTCTTTTTTTGGTAGTGAAGTTTTGCAGTCTATTTTCCTTGGAATGTTTTCCTTTCTCTCTATTTTATTCATATATTTTAATTCCGTTCAGATCTTCCCTTTCGTGCTTTCTTAACTTTTCAGTCGTGTTGACATTATGTAAAACTTTTGTTTCTGTTTACTTAACTTTGCACGTTTTTGTTTCTTTATAAAGAGAGAAATTATGTTTTCATCTTGCATTCTTCATATCTTCTTATTATGCTAATCAATTTCCTTTTATTTTATGCTAATCAATTTCCTTTTATTTTATGCTAATCAATTTCCTTTTATTTTATGCTAATCAATTTCCTCTTATTTGCTTCTAAGTAATTTTCGTCATACTATTGATATCTTGTAGTAGTTTTTATTTTTATTGACTCCCGTTTTAATTCTGTTGGGGTATTTCAGCGTTACGTAGGTATGATGGCTTCGAAATGTTGTTAGTAACTTGCTATCTTTTTTCTGTCTAATTCACTTAACTCTCAGTTTTAAAATATTTAAGTAGGAGTTTATGATTGGGATGGCTATACTACTTTTAGCTATAATCTAATTTCTAGCATAAAATTCAGTTTTTAATTTTGGTTTGACTTTTGTGTAGAATTTCTTTTTTAATTCTCTCCATCATTTGTGTTATTTTTTTTATAAGTTTCATTTATTCCGAAGAAAGAATTTTTATCTGTGATACTGGTCTAATCCTATAATGTTGGTGTAGTATCTAATTTAATGTTCTCAGTTTTAGATAATTCACCTGTTCTTGTAGCTGCATTGGTACATTTATTTAACATCATACTCATTTTTATATCTTAATTTATGAACAATTTCAGTAGGTTTTCTGAATGGATATCTCTACTTGTAAATGTTTGTTCAGCTATTCACAAAGTGGAAATACATTATTGTTTACTCGTAAAGTGTGTAGAGTTTGTCAGTATAATTTATAGCCATTAACGGGAACTTTCAAAACATTTGTTAATAGGCCCGACCGGGGATACACAAAAGAGTAGAAATAATAAAGGATTTCTCTTACGAATACAGTGCTAGTTTAATCGCCTTCTCTTGCCTTTCTTGGGGCTTGTTCTTTTTTTCCATTTCGACTTGACAGGATTCATATATTTTGTTAGTATTGGATCTAAGAATGTTTTTCTTAAAACAAGCTTAAAATTTAAAAAGAAAATGAAAATTCATCATTATCAGTCATGTTTTCATCTTTATAATACCTTCTCTCTTTTTTTCTCTTAGGTCCATGTCGTTGTTCGCTACACGAAGAAAAACGAGGGTAACATTGGCATACAACAAAACCCAGTGGTGAAGGTTCTATCTAGATCATACTCTTCAAGTCGATCTAGCAGCAGTTTTCTTTATTCGCGTTCGAGCAGTATAAAATCACCAACCCATAGAGAAAATATGAAGGAGTTAAACAGCATTCAGAAGCGATACGATTCAGTAAGTTGGTCAAAACGTCCGATTTGGTCAAATGATGATCCAATTATCGACACAAAATACGCATGTGCTGACTATACACACAGATCGACAGCGATGTGCCAGCGTGTTATTGCGAAACATCGACGGGAGATTCTTCAACATTCTTTAAGCATCCCGACAACCATCAACGAAGAAAGCATCAGGAGCTGTTCGTGCTCTCCTACAATGAACGCTGCTTCAAATAATGCCAGTAGCGAGAATTGAATGGTTGTTCGATAGACTCACCGATAGGGGGCTCAATTATGGAGCGACAAAAAAAAATAAGGGAAAATAACGATAAACAGGAATCCGACACAGAAAGTCTGATTTTAACTGCACAAGACCAATGACAAACGAAACGAACAAAAATAAATCGACTAGAACTAAAAAGATACAGAGTGAGTGCAGACTCTGAAAATTGCGTATTGAGACGGTTGGCCATGTCCTCTCCGTTTGACCAGTCCAGATTTATTCAGAATCACGATCGAAGCCGGTAGCTATGTCCACTGAGAATATAGTGACATTTCAACGTGACAAAATATAAATAGTTTAAACATGTACAAAACATGGTGCATGACAATGGCTTGGTGACAATCACCTGAGATTTGCTTGTCTACACTGACAAGGAGATCAAGGAAAACCGACCAGATATAATAATCAAAGACTTCAAAGAAAATGTCTACACACTGATAGACCGGCATCCCGGTAATTCTTTTTTTGTTTTCTTTTACCAAAACATTGCTCGAAAGGAGGTTGAGAAACTATCAAAACAAAAAAATTTGAAATATGCAACATGTAGGCATGAAAGAAGACATTACCAATAATAACTGAAGTGCAATGTTTGATAAATATCCATGGGCAAAAGCATACAAACCGTACTATGGCTCGATAAGTTATACGCCATGTATATAATATAGGCCTACAAGTCACAGCATACATCCTACGTAAGGTACTTTCATTTCAATGTCTCAGTACAAAGTGTAACTTCTATATATACAACATTTCTCAATACAGTGAACATCAATTAAAATTAAACCATTCACACAGCCTCTAAAGTACATAATCAGCACCCATTAATCAATACAACACATACACCTATATATGCCATACCTGACATTGTAACACCGAAAAGTCACACACCTCAAATCATACACAGCTGCAATTCTTTAATATTACCAATCTACACATTTTATTCAATCACTTCTCGTCACAAAATCAAATAACAAAAGTCATACGTTGCTTTCAAAATAAGAGAAACCAATTCACAAATTAAAACATACCTCAATGCTAGTTCTCTACACGACGGATGAAACGTTACAATATTATCAGAAACAACTTTAAAGTTCCTACAACAATGCAAAATTGCTGTAGCATGAAAACACAATTTTACATTCCCAGAAAGAAGTAAAGTGCGCACTTCATAAATAAGGATGTGCACGTGCTGGAACAGTAGAAGCTCGCATGAAACTGTTAACAACAACAATAATAATAATAATAATAATAATAACAATAATAATAATAATAATAATAATAAAGGCTCTCGGCCGTCAGATTTGAGTTGGATTATTTAGTCCACACCAGAATTTAGTTTCACCAGCATTCAAGCACAAAAGACACATTTCCATTAAAGTGGGCCACAGTTCTATTGGTGAATTTTGGTAACAAAATCTTGACCTCCTTCAAATATTCTATACAAGAAAAGTAGCAAAAATAACTCTATAAAAAAAATTGTCCACCTTCCCGGTGTTTTTCCAGTTTGTTTCTATTGTATATAAATATATATATATATACATACATATATATATATATATATATATATATATAATGGTTAAAGAGGACAACACACGTTAAGGTAAGACAAACATCTCAAGTCATATACGTTATTATTATTATTATTATTATTATTATTATTATTATTATTATTATTATTATGACTTGAGATGATTGTCTTGCCTTAACGTCTGTTGTCCTTTTTAACAATTATATATCCGCTGCATCGGAAATCTACAATCGTTCCATAATTCCCGTCTCGGCTATGAGCTTGGGGCCCCGGTAATCCGTTACAGCACTTACCCAGCGTACCTGGTCATTTAGACCACCTGTGAACTAAACCCCGATATTTTACATACATATATGTGTGTGTGTGTGTGTGTGTGTGTGTGTGTGTGTGTGTGTGTGTGTGTGTGTGTGTATGTTTGTAGAAAATGAAGGAGTATTGCTTTTCACGTGTATGATTTGTGGGAAGAAATGCTTGAGTCGTGCAGGCCTGGTCAGCCATCAGAGAAGCCACAGCAATGAAACCCTAGTAAACTGTGATACGGCTATTGTTTAAAACAGAACATGTGCAACTTGTGGAAAGATGTGCTTTCAGCTGGAGGACTGAAAAGTCATGTCAAAAGACTTCATACTGTGGTATCTGTTTCTGCTGCCAGCCAGCACATTGTGCATTGTGCAATAGAATGTGCAAATCTTTGGCCGGGCTCAAGAGTCATACAAGGACCGAGTCATACAAGGAACTCACATTACATCATCAATGACTCCTTTTAATGATTCCTTTTAGCAATGGTTTTGCTCGTTT
>NC_142937.1:88670813-88680813 GCF_046866305.1 Octopus bimaculoides | reverse complement strand
ATACACATGTGAATTGGATGTTATATTTATATAAAAGATTATGTTGACTATAAATGTTTCTATATTTATTCATACTTATTTATATTTATATTTATCTACGGACTGTAAATGTTGAAATAAACGAAACAAATGAAAAAATATCATTGTGAACCTGTAAATGTCTCGTGTTTTTATTTTCAAGAATCAACCGCCCAATTTTGGCTGAGTCGTACGAGTCGTGGTTCTTCTCATAATTCATAAGAATATTTGGGTGACACACGGTCACTCAAGTGTGCTTCTCATTTATGAGGTTTCCGTATTTGATCGCCGAGAGTGGACCAAGAAACAATTACTTATGTATGACTATATACATGTTCTCTTTTTATTCCTTTGTCCATTTCAGCCATTCAGCTGCTGTCAATCTGGAGCACCACCATGATTTTGCAACTTTACTTCGGTTGATTTTCTCAACATGGTATGATTTCACATCATCATTCCTCTATGTGCTTTTGTCCCGGCTGTTGGTCCATTCGGTGTATAAGGGAGTTTGAATCCGCTATACCTCCTGCCGGCATGGTGGAGCGAAAAATGTCTAGTTCCTTTTTGAAGACAACTTCGTTCACATCGTATAATAATAATTACCTATTTTTTGTAAAATTAATGACAGAACTCGAAGTTACACAAAGAATTCTATCTCAATGCGACTTGTCAGCTACTAAGAGAGACTGAAAAAGTTAAGTCTTTACTCCCTAAAACGAAGGCGGGATAGATATGCAGTGATATGCAATTAGAAAATCCTAGAAGTACTTCTACCTAACATTACACAGATAGCAGAACGGGGCACCACTGCATTGTTCCAAAAATCCCATTATTGTCATCAAAACACAGGGCCAGATACTGCAACAGCCTCGGTTTCAAAAGCCCACAGCTCTTCGATATCACCCCCTCCACCGCAAAGCATGAGAGACATACACGGAGTGGATGTATATGTCTTCAAAACAAAAACTGGATTTCCTCCTGTCAAGAGTTCCGGATGAACCTACCTCGCAGCAAGAAATGCAGCTGAGGACAGCAACATCAAACTCCCTCATTCACCAAATGCCACATAACAGAGGAGGTTTAGTGAAAGTGGAGTAACGCTAACGGTGGTGCCTCGGCATGGCCGCAACGCCAGCAAAAACTAGTAAAAAAGTAGGAAGATAGATATACACATATAAATACATATACATATATTTTTTTATATATCTGCGCGTGTATACACACACACCCCCACACACACACACATCATGTTGGACCGCTGAACTCTACACGTCTTTTCATTCTCTCTCTGTTTATTTCTTATTATATTCTGTTGAAGTGCGTAGGCACGAAACGTAACAGACTTTTTCCTTTTTCCCTAGCCTCAAACTAATACACTTTCTTGTTGTTCATACATCTGTCTTCGTCTTTTGTTTTTCTATAAATTTCAGCTAAATATATATGAGAGTATTGTAGTTCGCTGGAAGCATTGTGCATTGTTTGTGGAATATAACGTGTCTTGAATGGCACAACAATGCAGAGTGGATTATAATAAGTGTTGTAATTTAATTATTCATAGTCTGATGTAATATTTCGGAATATAAAAATTTCTTCTTTAGATATTGCTAGGAATTGATCGAGTCACTGCTATAACGGATTATAAGCAGTGACTCGATCAATTCCTAGCAATATCTAAAGAAGAAATTTTTATATTCCGAAATATTACATCAGACTATGAATAATTAAATTATAACAGTTATTATAGTCCACTCTGCACTGTTGTGCCATTCAAGACACGTTATATTTCACAAATAACACACACACACACACACACACACACACACACACATATACACACACACACACACACACACACACACACACACACACACACACACACACACATATATATATACATATATATATATATATATATATATATATATATATATATATATATATATATATATATTATATATACTTAAATAAATTCCTTTATAAACCTTTTAACTAATCTGTGCATAAATATCAATAAATTCAGACTTATGTGAAGAAACATAGGGCAGGATTATAAAGAGTAAAGTCAAGAATGAAAGAATGAAACACACTTTACATAAACAGGAAACATCGCATCCTCAGCTACCAATCAGTTATCCGCATGGTTTTGTTACAAGACCACTTGTACTGACAATTTTAACAGTGTTGGGAATATACAAATGGGGTTTGTATATGAGCAATAACGAAAAAATATACAAAATACACACGAAAAATATACAAAATATAATGCGATATTCGTACCTGAATAAAAAATAAAACTCAGACGGTTGGACTCGCAATGGCACATGAAGCATTAGCACAAAAGGTTTACGAGACCCACCTTTATATTGACAAAGGTTAGATAGACCGAAGCGGAAATGGAAGTGATGACAGAGGAGGAACTCGGTTCACAAGTGGAAGTGTTGACAGCTTGGAGGTAAAAGAGGAGCACATGACAGGAAAAGAATGTGTAAGAAAAGGACAGAAAGCAGAAAAAGTAATTGAAAGTGATTAAATTAATTTGTGTGGAGAATTTTCGTAGAGTAAACATATGATACTTAACCAAACATAACCCGTTTATTTCTACCGATCTCTTCACAAAGTACCTTAAACTATACTGAATTATGTTAAATAATTGTGTGGTTATTATTTCAAATATTCTATACCTCTAATACATCTCAGTATCTAATTGCGCTTAGTAATATGTAATAAAAGAAAATTTCTTAAACACTCCTTTATGTTTACAGAGGATACGATTAAAGTGTCAGATAAACAATATTGTACTGTATCCTTATACATTCATTGTCTTTAGTACGTTTCCCTTTATAACATTAACAAATCGTTAAACTATTCTATCTCATTTATTGACTAGAAAAACACTAACTATTCATATTCTGGAACACAGATTGAAGCAGCCGACAGTGCTGTCACTTGAAAAATTTAGATTGAATAGGTTTATTATAAACATTAATTATTAATAATTCACTTATATTTTCTACTTCAATGTTTAAATAAATCATCTTTATTACATTAAAATCACTTCTTTTCACTTTCAAACCTCTAAGCTAAATTTCACAAATTAAATATTGAAAAACGCCTTCATTAAGAATAAATATATATCGTTCATTCACTTGTTTAACCCTTTTGTTATTGTCTTTGTTTTGAGATGTTCTGTGTTTCTGTTATTTTAAATATAACAAAAAATTTAGTAAAATAACTTAGTTATCATTAAGCTAGTGTTACGAACATAAATTGTGATTAAGGTTTGGTGGAAGATTTTAATTCAAAACTTATGAAAACAAGACATTTGTACTCAGAGCCGGGACAAACAAACACGCTCATACATATATATATACATTCAATGTATGTATATATATATATATATATATATATATATATATATATATATATATATATATATATATATAAATGGAACAAACGGAATAGAGGGTATTAAAACGTTCGGACAGATAGACAGCACAAAGGCGGACAAGTGAAACAACAATTAGAAGGACAGGCAAAAAAAACGAGTCATTCTTAGCTTTCTTTCATCAGTCAAGTACCAGAAGTCACGACCATTTTGGACAGTTACACTTGAGATGGTTCGATCTGGTTGTTCACAAAAAATCTAAGCTAAGAGCATTAGACCCCTTTGTAAGAAAGCTAGCGAATGTGTACGGCAACAAAAATAAAAAAAGACAAATAAACCAAAAAAACGGAGAACACTGTACACAATTACGAATACAACAAGAAATAACAACAGGTGTCTTTCGACTGACATATGTATATATATATATATATATATATACGACGGGCTTCTTTCAGTTTCCGTCAACCAAATCCACTCACAAGGTTTTGGTCGGCCCGAGGCTATAGTAGAACACATGCCCAAGGTGCCACACAGTGGGACTGAACCCGGAACCATATGGTTGGAAAGCAAGCTTCTTATTGCACAGCCACTCCTACGCCTATATACACCTACGTTTAAATAAAAGTTCAGTTATATGAATATGTGCACTATGCATTATGTGTATAAATCGGAAAACGTATGCTTAGTTAAATGGCTTACGTATGTATATTCCTTAAAATTCTCAGGTTACGGCCTGTTAAAGAGTGAGAGTCCAAAAGATGAAATATAAAAGAAATCACTTCTATAATCTTACTTACCTTGTTTATTCCCTCCCTCCTTAAATACCACAACTTCCCTGTCATAATTCACCCAGAAAATACACCATTTTAATAACTGACACACTTGTCCCAAGGCCTGAAATCAAATCCATTAATTTTTTCAATTTTTCACTTTTAAGTATTTTAGCCATTCCCTAATCTCCCTCACCTCTTCTTTCACTCCTTACATAACTGCTCATTTACCCTCAAGTATATATTTTAAAATTGTTCCCTCTTCTCCATAGGCTTTTTATTTTATATATCCGTTTTTTAACATATTTAACTCCATTTTTCATTATCAACATTTTATCAAGAGCTTTTCTGGTTTAAACATCACCGCATTGGAATTATACTTAAAACAACACCGTCACCTTCTCCCTATTTTTAGAGATAATATGAAAGTTGTAGCTTCGGGCATTATCTCAAAGGTGTCGCTATTGTATTTGTTGTTGTTGTTGTTATTGTTATTATTATTGTTGTTGTTATTATTATCATTATTATTATTATTATTATTATTATTATTATTATTAAATACTACTATCAGGGTATTGATCCTGATTTTATGCCATATTTAATAGTGATAGCTTCTGTTCTAACAGCGAAGCGAATTTTATGGCGAATATTTGGAGGCGGATAAACGAATACATATATAGATGAATAGACAGACAGTCAGTCAGACAGACAGACAGACAGACAAACAGACAGACAAACAGACAGACAGACAGACAGACAGACAGATATATATATATAGAGAGAGATAGATACATTTCTTTTATTAGCCACACAGGGCTCAACGAAGATGGGACAAATACAATGTAGAGCTTTTCTTTTTGGGAGGGGGAAGGGAAAAAAGGGGGGGTCGATCAAAAGGGATCGTAGGAAGGAAAAGGGGGGAGTTCGATCAAAAGGGATCGAAAAAAAAAAAAGGGCGATCAATAGGGATCGTGTATCACACAGTAATGTTCTCGTGTAAAAGGAGGGGAGGACAGTTTAGGTTTGGCCGTGGAAAGAAAAGCCTACGGAAAAGACCACGGTAACCTTGGTCAATATTCTCATTGAAGAAACTATAACAGTAAGTGACTCTCTTTTGCCTTTTTGTTTTCTTTTTTTTTTCTTGGATTTTTTTTTTAGTTCATAGGGTTATGCTCAAGATGGCTCCGTCGTTCACACGTGCCATCCTTGCTACATTCACCCATCTTTTTTTGAAGCATTCACTAGACAAGACTTCCCTTTCTACTCTCACCTTCCTCTTCAGGTGATACTTGAAGAAGTTGATGAGAGATTGCCCAGAGAGGAAAGTCTTTGTCTCTAGACCTTTCAGACGCGTCCACCATACACATTCTTTCGCCATAGCCACAAGTACGATGAAAATAGCTCTTCCTTCCCGTTTAAAGGAAGGAGGCGCGACAATATTCACGATAGACTCGGCTGATAGACCGAGTCGTCCCACACGCGATAGCAGTTAGATACATGCATAGATAGATAGACAGGCAGACAGACAGGCAGACAGGCAGACAGACAGACAGACAGACAGATAGATAGATAGATAGATAGATAGATAGATAGATAGATAGATAGATAGATAGATAGATAGATAGATGCATCCATATCTCCCCTTAGGACCTGAACTCTTTGATAATCTCTTCGAGTCACTATCATTATATACAACGTATCTTAGTCATCTTTGGGGCCCAGGTATCGATCTTCAATGATTAATATAAATCAATCTATCCGACTCTGTCAGAGTCTCGCAATCTTACAAGGAAGTAGAGTATACCAGTGTACGAAGAAGTCGGCTTTTGTTCTTGGTAGTGGTGTTCCTGTCTCACCATGTTGGTCTGAATTTATTTAGTGCATTCATTGTCTGTGTGCTTCTTGCGAGGATTTTAGACTTTTGACTTTTTATCTTTAATCATTGCATCCAAATAACTGAACTGTTGTACAATCTCTAATTTCTGTCCTGAGTCTATCATCCAGTGTAGACTTCATCAAGCTATGGTGATGCATAATACTGTGCACGAATATATATGAACAATTATCATACATAGCAATTAAAACACTGAAGTTAATTACTCTGAGGCAATAGTTTAAATTCATACAGCTTAATTGTCTGTAAAAACACGAGAAATGTCAACAAGTCTATTAAGATATGTTTTCCCAGGACAAACACTGCAGTAACTGGCCTATCGACATTAAGTATGATTCAAAGATGGCTATTTTAATTAGGTATGTTTAACTTTAACTGGGTACATTAATAAACATTTAGCCATGTTAAAGAATAATTAGAATAGTTAGCTATTTTAAGTATTAATAAGGTTTATTATGCAATAATTAAGTTTATTGAACATTAAGCTTATAAACAATGATGAAGTATGTTTAACAATTATTAGCTATATTATTAAGCAATAATTAGGTGCATTGAATACTTATTAATTGTATTAAACAATAATGAGGAAAATAAATTAATAAATAAATAAAAGGGAATGATTAATTGTTAAGAGTATTAAATAAAGTCTAGTAAAATGGAAAATAACTGTACATATCAAAATATGTTTAGTTAAGTTATATCCATTTATGGATAAAAATATTCCAAGGACTCACCTTACTGCTCAGTATGTTCAAAGAAATGAATTACCATGAATTTCCGTTTAGATGACTTGAAGACTTTCTGCAAAAGATAACGACGGCGAAAATGTTATTACAAGAAAAGTAGGAAGAAAATGCTTTGAAAACTTCACAGTAAAAAGAGAAATTGTACAAACCATAGGAATTAGAACTAAGGCAATTCAAGAAACATTCATGAATAATGAACAAAATAAGATACAGCATTCTAGAATGAAAGAGAAAAAACGAACCAAAATTTTAAGATCTCATTAGGAATGCGTATAGGATAGGAATAAATATTAGACATAAATTAGATGAAAGAATTTGAGAAACTAGGGCAGCAAGGAGAATATTTAAAATACACTTTTATAATACAAAACTGATAACAGACATTGGAAAATTGTTGTCGCTATCGTTTAGGCTAAGGCGTTCCACCCATGAGCGTACCAACATTTAAGGACTTAATCTAATCATTTTTGTATATTTTTTGGTTCTTTTTGTGCTTATGTGCCTTGATTACTGGATATAAGATAGAACAATTGTCGTGCTAATGGCGTCAATAGAAGCAGAAATACATGTCCCCCACTATTCTTTTATTTCCAGACAATAAGACTGTACTTTTCCTTAATAGCATGTTAGCTTTGATTCTTGAGATTATCTCCCTTCTTTATACCGACCAGTTCTCAATTGCTATTTGTGGGGAGGGGGATAGTCGATTACATCGACCCCAGTTCGCAACTGGTACTTAATTTATCGACCCCGAAAGGATGAAAAGCAAAGTCGACCTCGGCGGAATTTGAACCCAGAACGTAAATTCAGACGAAATACCTCTAAGCATTTCGTCCAGCGTGGTAACGTTCCTGCCAGCTCGCCGCCTTCAGATGAACAATATCATCTTTTCTACTTTAAGCACAAGGCCCGAAATTTGGGGGAAGGGGCCAGTCGATTAGATCGGCCCCAGTTCGCAACTGGTACTTAATTTATCGAGCCCGAAAGGATGAAAGGCAAAGTCGACCTCGGCGGAATTTGAACTCAGAACGTAACGGCAGACGAAATACCGCTAAGCATTTCGCCCGGCGTGCTAACGTTTCTGCCAGCTCACCACCTTCAGATGAACAATATAATACCGCGCTTCTCTGTTCAATATTTCAGCAAACAGGATGCTATACAAAATATGCTGTTACCACTAAATGTGTTCAGCAAGATATCTACAATTCTTACAATAGAGATAGCAAATGTCCCTCAGCGTAGTGAGACAGAGCAGATACATACAAGTATCAATAGACATATTGAGAGAGGAGGTGAGAGAGCAAGGTACAATGAGGGAGAGAAAGAAATAAGGAAAACGGGTAGTTATGTATGTGTGTGTGTCTATGTTCAGATAGATAGAGAGAGAGAGAGAGAGAGAGAGAGAGAGAGAGAGAGAGAGAGAGAGAGAGAGGGAGAGAGAGAGTAGTTAGCTCAAATTTACGAACTATTCTAATACCTTATCATAGACTAATAATAAAAGCAACGACTAATTTGAATTTCCCAAACCCGAAAAGCAATATTACTTTATGATACAATTACGATTCAGCAAACTTATGTTCTGTCATTGCTAATTGCCTTGATAAATCAGTTATTTACTCCGTTGTAGCCAAATCTACCATTAATCAGGCCAGCATAGATTACATCAGATTAACTGTTAATCCATTTATCACCAACATAATTACCCAATCTGAAGTTGAAAAAAAACTATTTGAAAGAACACCGTCACCTAGTTTTTGCATCTTATAGTACAAAACAACGCGTCTATTAAACTCACCCAACCATTATACACAACCAAACTCACTGTAATCTGTGCAAATGATTTTTAGCATGGCCACATATGCTGAGACAAAACACAAGCAATTCAAGTACTGATTGCTGAAATGATTCGACAAAACGACATTAAAATAAGGGTTTCAAGTCCAGGGTGGGGGTATAACGATTACATCGACCCCAGTACTCAACTGTTACTTATTTTATCGAACCCGAAAGGATAAAAGGCATAGTGGACCTCGGTAGAATTTGAACTTAGAACGTAAAGGCAGACGAAATGCCGCTAAGCATTTTGCCCGGCGTGCTAACGATTCTGCCAGCTCGTCGCCCTAAAAGGCATTAAAATAATAATCCTTTCTACTATAAGCACAAGGCCTGAATTTTTTTTTTTTTTTTGCGGGCGTTGGGGGGGGGGGGTGCAATCGATTAGATCGACTCCAGTACACAACTGGTGCGCCACTATCCGTACTTTTGGAAGAAGATGCAATACATCTTGGTTATCTGGTCACTGAAATATATAATAATTTGAAGGTGATGAAATGAGATAAAGCTCCAGGAAAAGATGGTATAACAACAGCATATTTGTGTGTGTGTGTGTGTATGTGTGTGTGTGTGTGTGTGTGTACATAATATACATTCATATATAAATATACATATATATATATATATATATATATATATATATATATATATATATATATATATATATATATATATATATATATATACATGTATGTGTGTATGGGTGGGTGTTTATGTGTATGTATTCGAATGATTTGAAAGCCATTTTATTGTTAATTTTTCTGCTGAATTTTCACTATAACGGAAGCTTTTCAGATAGATATTTGCAATATGTATATACAAATTGAAAGAATAAACTGAACTAGACAGGTAGATACCTTGACCGCCTCCATCGACTCCTGTTTGTGTTGGATGGATAATGGAGAAAGAAGTCAACAAATAACAGCAGGAGTGACAGTATGTACTAACAATGGCAGCATATAAAGTTATACATGAAATTTCCATTGGTGAAGCTTTCTAAAATATTCGCTTAAGCTAATCACAGAATCAAACTAGAACGACAAGATAACATATATAAGTGCAGTATAATGCATCAAACCAGTTGCTGACATCGTTGACAATTCTGAATGGTCTTACATCTGCTTTAATATAGAACATGACGTAAACACGCAAAGTACAGTTAACCATTGATTGATAGTCGGTGATCATCTGCTGCGTTCAACAATTCACAAATACCGTTTTCAGTCCGCTAAGGTACAAGTGACTCTTTCCAGCAGGCCATCCCGGTGGAGATGTCGGTTTAGTCACTGATGACTCGGCTATATAACTGGGTGTAGTAAATTTACGTCAATTATACGAACGGGTGACTTAATGT
>NC_142937.1:88570813-88668313 GCF_046866305.1 Octopus bimaculoides | reverse complement strand
CAGATAGATAGATAGATAGATAGATAGATAGATAGATAGATAGATAGATAGATAGATAGATAAAGAGCTCCACTAATCCAACTTTGCATATTTCAACTTATCTTTCGATCCGTCAAGCTATCTATCTATCTTTTTTTTTCTTCGATCCCTTTTGATCGGAATTTTATTTTTCTCCCGCTTTTCTATTTTCGAAAAGAAAAGCTCTACATTGTATTTTGTCCCTTCTGTGTTCGGTCCTGTGTGACTAATAAAGACACTTATGTATGTATGTATGTATCTATCTATCTATCTATCTATCCATCTATCTATCCATCTATCTATCTATCTATCTATCTATCTATCTATCTATCTATATTTTCATCTCTATAACCGCAGCAACGCATTAAGCCACAATGATGCCTGATCTATACCTTCACATTCAAAATCGCTATACTTCAAAAATTAACTAACCGTTACATACCAAAGGCACACAGCCAGATAAGACTACGAGGCATGATTGCGAATTTGCCAGAAACTTATTTTTTTGCTGTCGATCAGCGAAGGCACATGCCTGATATTATTCGGCACGGAGATCTTCACATCTATATGTTGACTACAGTTGTAAAAGTAATTAGTATTAATCTACGGGTATTGCATCCCCACCTTCTCTAGCATGCGTTTTCTGGGTGCCTTGTATCTGTAGACTCTGCAGAAACGAATTCTTCGTGCAGGCTTTCGAATGTCATGTTTTTTTTCTTCTTTATTTAGAAAAGTTCTGACAATGGAATCAAGGTAAGAAGAACAGCTACGTTTGTCATTGGTTTCCTAAGACTTATTTATTCTACAGATTAGACCTACAGATTTATTCTACAGATTCTATGACCCCAGATTAAATTCACAAAGACACTTCCTTAGCCAGCTTCAATAATACCAATTTTTGCCACCTACTCTTCCACCTCTCCTTTTCTTTATTCGTATTCTTGTTTTTTTCCTTAACAAATTTAGACATTTACCCACTCCCATATATTATTTCTTCATTGATATGCTTTCCCTTTTGTTCCCTCATTCTATTCTTTCCCAACATTTTCGATCAAATCTTCTGAGTGTTAACATGGAATCCCTTGACGACAATATGACCTTCATTTGACTAAGGTACCTTTAGCCTGACGAGCAGCTAGTGAAGTACTCCACGTTGAGTAATTATTACTTCCGAGGTTCAGCTAGCTAGGAAACGTATTTAGCCTGCATTTCACCGACTCCATTCCCTAAATTTGGATTTTTATTTGCATACATAGCCCGCAGCTGCTAACCGTGAACTATAAAATAATTAGTTATAAAATCTCAAGAGATAGAAGAGTAACGTATAACAAACAGTAAAGTCAGTCGCCACATCAAAGTGACAGTTAAATGCGGTGGCTGTCGTCGTCGTCGTCGTAATGATAAGACTGGAAAGTGCGAGAAAATACAAAGAGAGATTAATACGGTTAATGTTTGATTCAATAGATGGAAGACTTTTAAGAGATTCAAGAATGATTTTGTAGTGAAACCCAAAAGTATTTCCTCGTAAGGCCTAGAGAAATTTTAATGGATGAATTTTAATAGGATCCAAATAGATTTTAATAGGATCCAAACAGTTTTTAATGGGGACCAGATAGTTTTCAATGAGGAAACAACGAAGATTTAATTGAAAATTTCAGAAGGGATTATAGGAGGAATCGTTGGGAATGTTATTGAGAGATTCTCAAAGATTTTGCATGAAATCCCAAAATGATTTATGTGAGAGACAAACATATGATGTATGAAAATCCGCTGATATTTTATTGCGAGATAAAACTATAAATCTTTGATTTTATAACCCATATTCACCTCTATTAGCATGAACCTTAAACTTTCAGTACTGCTGTACTTACATCGTCACCGGTAATATCAGCACAACCAGCCATCATTACCGCCACCAGCTTCATCAGCGTATCGCAACATTACCGCCAACAAAAACTTCCACAAGAACAAAAACATCGATCAAACCGCATTTTTAAATCAACTCATATTAATTTATAACACGTTACAAAGACATTTTTGCAGCTGTTTTTCTAGCATTTAATCATGAATGTTTACATTTTTTTTTTTTTCTGTTTTGCTGATTAAAGTTACTTTTGTTTTGCCTCTCATCTGTTATGGCATTGTTTTTCTGTTTTTTTTCTGTTGTTTTTTTTTTCTTTCATTCTTGAAAATATAAATATTTTGTTTAGAAATAAAATATTCTATGAGTGAAGACAATGGTTTCTACTTAAAACAAAACTGTTAATCAGTTCTAATGCACCTGAGCACAAATTTGAAAGAGAAATGGCATAGCCAAGGAAATCATACAACCGGTACTTAACTGATATTTTAATGACTGTATTTCATGGACCCAAGAAAGGTGAAAAGTGAAATTCATTTCGCTGGGATTTGATCTTTGACTAAATATTAAAGAGGCCTAAACACATGCAGAGTATACATAGCTGCCTGATTAAGAAGCTCACAACTAGATAGTTCGTCCTCTCCAGAACACTATCATGTGTATGAATTGGGAAATATATCAAGTTTTATCTTATGAATGTCATAGTGTAAGAATAAAATCGATGAGCTGATTTCGATTTCGAACTGAAGACAATTCAAATCTAAATATTTTCATATACTAAATTATCGGTTTCATATCCATTTATTTAGTCTCAGTTGGGAAACTAGTTTCATGTTTTGTTTTTTGTTTTTTTTTTTGGCAACTTGGAGTGAGAATAGGTAGAACGGACATTTTGTATTGTTTATAGGCAACTCGTCAGCATTTGCTCATCTCTCTTTCTTAAATTGCTGATGATGACAGCGAAAGGCTATTACTCGAGTGTAACAAATAAAATCTAAGTAGAATTAATTTACATTAATTTACATAGTGACACAAAGCTGATGGCTGGACTATAATCATAACAATGAATATGAAAGTATACGTATACACACATTTTTCTCTCTCCAAATATACGTGTGTGTATATATGTATGTATGTATGTATGTATGTATGTATGTATGTATGTACATCAAATTGAAATAACATTGGTTCTGATTCAATTTATATTATTTCCTCTGGTGAAAACATAGCGAAAGAAAAATTCAATGCAACTGGAGTTCAAGTCCTGAAACGGGCAATGAAAAGGATCTCCATTATATTGTGTAAAAGCAGAATGAATCACTTAATCGTTCAGCTATGCTTAACGTTAGAGCCCACCTCTTATGTTGTTTAAAATAGCTGATGTATAACAAGTCTACTATATAGTAAAATATTCCACTTGAAAGCATTCAGCGGCTTATGGCTATTTCACAAGACCGAGAGAGATTTTTCTAATAACAGCAAAACAACGATAGCAACAACGATGACGACGGCTGCGACAACGATAACAGAAGCGATAACAACAATAACATCCAAATCGTAGCCGATGTCGACAACGACGACTACAGCAAAATCAGCAAAGCGATAACAAGAATGGCGTAGATCATGAAAACAATGACAGCCACCAGCAACGGCCAAAAAAAAAAGACAAAAACAACTATGGAACAGAAACCAACTGAAGCAACAATAACACTATCTATGTCAATGAAAACAACCAGTACGACGAGGCTGTTTATATAGATATTTGATACAAAGCTGATCATTCGCTGCCCAATACGCATTATATACTGACACACTGAATAACGTGACATGGAGGAATACTTAAATGTCAAATGAAAAATGGAATGAAGCATATGGTTTGGAAGTTTGCTATAAGTTATTGATGCTGGAAAATATCGAAACGACCGAAGAGAATATAACTGAAAATAGTGGATTAAAGAGTTACTGTCCAAACTTATGCGAGCCATGTATTGTGCATTTGACCGTATAGTTGGGAAGTTCTCTTTAAAAACAAATGGTTCCAGGATTGATGATCAATCTTCAACTCAATTTAATATTACTTCGATTGTTTTTCAATGTTATTTCAGATGATTTGGAAGATAAATTTCTGGTTATACAATATCTTCAATTTATTCAACGCAATCTTTTATTTACTTGATTGGTACTCTACTCCAAGAACTGAATACTTTGCAGTCCATTTGCACATTGCACAATTATATATATATATATATATATATATATATATATATATATATATATTCTAGCCATTTGACTGCGGCCATGCTGGAGCACCGCCTTTTGTCAAGCAAATCGACTCCAGGACTTATTCTTTGTAAGCTCAGTACTTATTCTATCGGTCTCTTTCAAACTGCTAAGTTACGGGGACGTAAACACACCACCATCGGTTCTCAAGCGATATTGGGCGGACAAACACAGAAAAACAAACACATACATACATACATACATACATACATACATACATACATACATACATACATATATTTCCAGGATTTGAGGATCTTTGTGTGAAAATAATTCCGATCACAGTAATTCTAAGATGAAACCTTCTAAAAGTGTTAAATCTTTTCTAATCGGTCTAACTGGTGGCCATTTTTATTGCCTGTTAATATCAGACTGCCATCTCTGTTCAGTCTTTCTTCTATGATACTAAATCTAGTTAGCAGGCTATCTAAAATAAATAATCATAGAATATTGCAGATCTCTGCTCCGTCAGAGCAGCCCATAGAAGAGTTTGCAATCTAGTCCGTTACGCTTTATCTATTAAGCACCATCGAAAGAAGGGAATTTTGGGCAGAGAAAGAAATAGAGACAGACAGATATATATATATATATATATATATATATATATATATATATATATATATATATATATATATATATATATATATATATATATATATATATATATATATATATATAGATATATATATATATATAGATAGATATATATATATATATATATATATATATATATATATATATATATATATATATATATATATATATATATATATAGAGAGAGAGAGAGAGAGAGAGAGAGAGAGAGAGACTGATTGATTGATTGATTGATTGATTGATTGATTGACTGACTGATTGATCTGTGATTGTAGCATGTCTTTGGCCAAATTGTAAAGCCTCTCTCAAAAATGAGACATTGATGGGTTAGTTTTCTTAAAGGTTTTTGTGGGGGGTAACTTTCACAACGTCATAAATTTTTTTTTCGCCTGAGTTTTCTAGAGTTATGGTAATGCTTTAAATCGTTCTTGAGAGCGTTTTTCAAAGTGTTAAAATAAGTTATGTATATTATTTTCTTTATTAGGTTCAAGATATCGTGTTCAAAGGCTTCCCTGTAGTTCTTATATATCACATTTTATCCATTAGATTTGTTATGCTTCTTGGTTCATTCCATTTAATTATATATGTGTGTGTGTGAGAAAAAGTGAGTGTGAGAGAGAGAGAGAGTGTGGGGGGAGCGTGTGTGGTAGAGAGTGTGTGTAAGGGTATGTGTGAAAGAAAGATATGTTGTTCTGCGTTTACTCATAATTTTTATAAATTTTCATGCGTACCCTACGCAAAGATTTTTTTTTACTTCAACAAGGCTGCGACCCAGCATGGCTGCAGTCTAATGACTAAAACAAGTAAAAAAAAATAGATAATGCGTTTTTTTTTGTTCTTATTGATGCATACAAATATAACTACTGCAATACCCAGTATTTCTCGTCTTCCGAATTTTTTTAAAACTGTCATGGAAAGTTATAATTTCATACATCAAAAAGTTTTATTTTAGTTAATAACTATTACACAAAATTGTAAACACAGACATCAAGAAGTTTTATCAGCAATTAGCACTTTATGCTTTCTTGTTGTTTGCTGTTACTGTGCCTGATAACTATGCATACCATTTACCTTCACACAAAGTCCATGCCGAAATTTATTAAAAAAAAAAGGAAAACAAAGAACAGCACTGACCTACCTCGAAAGTAGTTATTTTTAATAATCCATTAGGCAAGAGTAGTCTTCCCAAAACAGTTTCAAATAATGATTATATTATACAAGATGTGTATCCTCCCACCGTGCTTGATTGGGTGTTTTAATGAAGTAACTTTTAAGCAATGTATTTTTCAAAATTTTCAGAATCTTGATTAGATATGTGAATATGATTGTAATAAACAAGAAATAGCGACGTGGTACGTTGTTATTTGGGATCGCTGTTGTTGCTGTTGTAATTGTTGCCGTCGTGGTCGATGGTTCTTTTATACGGGATACTATCCTCGTTGTACCGGTAAATTGTGTTGATAGAAATACAAAGTAAAAGGCGGCGAGCTAGCAGAAACGTTAGCACGCCAGGCGAAATGTTTAGCGGTATTTCGTCTGCCGTTACGTTCTGAGTTCAAATCCCGCCGAGGTCGACTTTGCTTTTCATCCTTTCGAGGTCGATTAATAAAGTACCAGTTGCGTACTGGGTCGATCTAATCGACTGACCCCCCTTCCCACCAAATGTCAGGCCTTGTGCCTAGAGTAGAACGGATTATTAATTTATATCGCTTCAAGAATTGGATACGCCATATTTCTCGCAATATATTCTATTCACTTCTCATAGCAATCAATCTAACTCGGTTTGATAGGTTTATGGCACCGAAATATTCTTACACGGTATATAGAAAGGATATTGCGAGTGAGAGGCGTTACATGTCTCAGTGAAACAATTAGCGGGCATTACACATTAAAATATCAACCCCCTGTCTTCAAATTTCAACCTTTGTGCCATTGATCCCAGTACTTGGCCGAGACTTGAATCTATCGGCCTTGGAGGGATGAAAAGTAAAATTTATTTCAACATTTGAGTTCAGAAGGTTAAAAGCCGGAGAAAAAAACCGCAAGGCTCTTCTCTGTCCCGATTTCAGCCACGCGCCCTGAACTATAGTGAGAGAATTTGATCGATTAAATCGCCCTCCCTATTCGATAGTACGAGATTTCATAGAGGCGGAAGGGTTGAAAGACAAAGGTGTGATTTGAATTCAGAATCTCAAGAAACAAATGACTAAGAATTTTTCCGGCATCTAACGATTTTGTTTATTCACCGCCATCATCGTCATCATCATAATACTAATAATAATAATAATAATAATAATGATGATGATGATGATGATAATGATGATGATGATGATGATAATAATAATAATAATAATAATAATAATAATAATAATAATAATAATAATTTAACCAACTCGTCAGATCAGAGGAAATATTAACGCTGACAAATAGTAAAAAAAAAATGAAAATAATAATATCAGTGATGATGATGATAATAATAATAATAATAATAATAATAATAATAATAATAATAATAATAATAATGAAAGAAGCGGTTGGAATCTCCCCATGTCCTGATTGATGATGCATCTAGTGATGGTGTCACAATAAAAACACTGGTAACTGCGCAACCTGATAATCGCTACCTCATATGAGTGACAATGAGAAAACAAAAATAAGTACCAGTTAAGTACTGGTCTCAATATATGAGTCACCTATATGTATTGGAACACTAATTTGAGGCTTAAAATATACGTTTTTCATAACAAAGCGGATAAAATAATATGGTTACAGCAGAAAAAACTTCGTGAAAAGCAATAATTGTTACTTTTTCGTATGGATACACTGAACAAATGCTTGTGGATATTCAGATGATCTCAACAACAAACATATATAAGAGTCTTCAATAACAGGTCAAAATACGCAGCATTAGATAAAATAAATTTTGGGAACAACCCAAAAGTTATATAGGTTAATATACGGTAACAACATAAAAATACGCCCGTTAAACAATAATTATTATTTTGGAAACCTATTTTTAAAAAAACAAATTCATTATGAAGAATTAATAGCAGAGTACAAGACAGCATGGCAACAATAGGAATTGAAATTCCAGCTCTCCAGGGCATTAAAATTGTTATAAATAACTACAGAAACTAGGGAAAATTTGGCATTGACATCATTCAGAACTTTTGTAGATTTGCATTTGCCATACCTCACTGACAGCTAATTCCCTAGATCTCAATCCATTGGACTATCACATGTGGTGCGTTGTTGAGAGAGAGGTCAGTGAACACGCCTATAACACCAAAGATTCTTCGAAAGCTGCCATAGTCAGAGTAATGTCCAAAACGAAGCAGGAACACTTGATTCGAGCATGGAGAGGATTTAGATCTCATTTAGAAGAAGTTGTTGAAGCTGAAGGTGGCTTTATTGAATAACATTATAGAAAAGAAGGTTTCTTTTTATCCACATAGCATTTTTTGCTAAATAAAGTTATCTGTTATCATATATCTGGTTTTTTTTTATATAAACATAAATCTGTCCACAAATATCTTACGCACCCAGTATATATGTAAGTATGTATATATATATATGCACGCACACACACACATATTTATACATATACATATGCGTTTCTTCAGACGAGCTAAATATACTCATAGATGTATATACATATATGATGTATCAGTTCTGTGTATTTGTGTGTGCCTATCATAAAACGCTAGCAAAGAAAGAATACTGGTTCTGTTGTGTATTCTGGCCAAACACTTAATTCTCCTCCATCCATTTCGTCTTGCAGCCAGCAGCAGGTCCTAGACGTTTTGAAAATGTCAGATTTACATTCCGTTTTTGCTTGCAGGAGACTTTTTACGTCCACTTAACGCCATTAGACCAGAAAGATAACTAACGGCCATTTAAATATTGTTGATGCTGTTGTGTTGTTTTTGTTTTTGTTTTTGTTGTTATGGTAGTAATGGTGGTGTAGCGGTTGTGGTGTTGCGGTGGTGGTTATGTTTGTTGCGGTCCTGGTGTCGCTGCAGGTGTTTGTGTGAAGATTGTTTGTAGTGACTGTTTTGTTGGAGTTACAGGATGTGGTTTGTTTTTGCTGTTGCTATATATATAGTCGTGGTGATGGCGCTGATGGTGGTGGTGGTGGCAGCGTTGATAGTGGTGGTGGTGGTGATGGTGGTGGTAGTGGTGGTGGTGGTGGTGGTGGTGGTGGTGGTGGTGGTGGTGGTGGTGGTGGTGGTGGTGGTTGGGGAACAGTGGTGACACCGGTGATTGTACTGATGGCGTCGACGCTGTTTACCACGTTGGGGGCTGGAAATGATGTTGATGGCGATGCTGTTAGTCGTAAGCATTGCTGGGATGGTGGTGGTGGTGGTGGTGGTGGTGGTGGTGGTGGTGGTGGTGGTAGTGGTGGTGGTGGTGGTGGTGGTGGTGGTAGTGGTGGTGGTGGTGGTGGTGGTGGTGGTGGTGGTGGTGGTGGTGGTGGTGGTGGTGGTGATGCTTTGATGGTCGTGGCGTAACAAACAATTCTACATTATTACAATACAGAATTTTATTAGTTTTTAATGCTACCACGAAGCATTTCATATACAACCGGCGAGAAATTGCGTTTTCCGTATCGTTGATAATTTACATCGCTTTACTGCAATAACAAGATGTTATATTAACCATTGTAAACCGGTGCATTCCACCACGTAATAAATTTAATAATTAAGCTTCTGCTTCTGTAGATTTTCCTGGTATTTTCTTATTATCTTCACGATAGAGTTTAACACGAAGCTGTGTCCATCGACTATTATTTCACACCTGCAGCAGTTTTCATTATTTTTATTAATCATTAATCTTTTTTTGTTTTTGTTTTGCTTGTTTCTTTCTTTCGCTTCCTCTTCATTTCCCTCCCACTCTCCACTTACCTGTATTTATTTATTTTTCTAATTATATACCTAACTGGCAATCTATCTTTCTTCATATATGTGTGTGTGTCTGTGTGTATGCATATGCTTATAATACACATATATGCATGTATATACACATACACCATACACGTATACACTGACACAGATACAGACACACACAAAACACGCGCACGCGCATACACACTGACATACAAGCACGCATACATATATACGCACTTTACACTATCTCTCTCTCTCTCTCTCTCTCTCTCTCTCTCTATATATATATATATATATATATATATATATATATATATATATATATATATATATATATATTTATATATATATATTATATAAGGGCATTACTATACATGAATGCCTCACGCTAAGAGGGACTCTAAGGTCAAACTACCATATCCCGTTTGTGTGCATAAGAGGAAAAGAACACGGGTATAACTTATTACACCTTTATTCCAGTTGTTACATAGGTTTCCTTATTCAGCAATACATGACGTTGCACATTGGACGCCACCAGCAGGTACAGTTTTTAGGGTGGGCAGGCGCGGAGCTAATACATCGTGTGTGTATATATATATATATGAGTTAGAGGTTAAGCAACCATCTAAGGGATAACAAATATCTAATATATTACTGGATGTGTACTTACGTATCTATATCCAAGTGCTTACTGCTGTAGGGCAGTATCGCAATTGAATACTAGATATGAGTGGGAGTAAAACAGAAATTTATCCAGAATTTATAAGGCAAATAAGAAAATGGAGAAGATAATCAATCGACTAATATCAGCCTGTGAACATTCATTTAGATCTAATTATTAATTAATTACAATTATATGTATAAGTAATCAAAACAAACAAATGAAATAAGCAAATGAATAAATTAATAAATGAATAAGAATAAATGAGTGAAAAATGCTCACTCATTTACTCTTATTCATTTATTTAATTTTATTAATTTATTTATTTACTTGTTAATTTGTTTATTTATTTTTTGATTACTTGTACATATGATTGTAATTAATTAATAAATAGATCGAAATGAATGTTTATATATATATATATATATATATATATATATATATATATATATAAGACTTTTTCATTTTCCCAAGCGTCAAACTAATACACTTGCTTGTTGTGCATACACCTGTCTTCGTCTTTAGTTTTTCCATAAATTTCAACTACATATATTATATATGTATGTATGTATGTGTGTATGTATGTATGTGTGTATGTATGTATGTAAGTATGTATATATATATGTATATATATATAAATGTATATATATACACACACACGCACACAAAGAGAGACATATTCGCATATGTGTGTAAATATATATGTGCGTATGTAGTGTGTGTGTGTGTTGTCGTTCATGCCGTTTCAATATAATATCATACGCTGATTATATCCGTTCTTTATATTTTCAGGACCCACGATATGACAAAATGTGTTTTTCAGTCGTATAAAGCGTATGGATTTACAAGTAGTCTTGATATGAAGATACAGAAAACTGCCCGGGCAATATTTATTGATCTGATTCTCAATTTGCGCAGTTTTTCTAAGTTACGTTTAATTTTGTATTGTATCCGTTATTCGTCTAATCGTATTCACTCGCTAAGTTATTAAATTTGGAATAATATCAAACACCCAATGACAGTTGGTCGTAGATATACATATCAAAAATTTTTGGAGAAATGTTTTTTATTGATATGTCTGCATAAAGTAGCGTTGAAAATATTAAAGCAACCTTTATATTCCCAGAAGTATATCTTGTAGTGCAAAATAACTATGTGGTAGTTAATAAAAGTCAGTTTTGTCATAACAAAAGAACTTGGAAAATATAATTTGATAAATGCATATCAAAATGGGAATTTATAAGTATTTTCTAGGCTGTTTTCGTTATGCTAGCGCCTACCATACGAGCACCAACAAAATTTGACCTCTTTGAAAGTCCGATAGATCTGTCATTTTAATGAATTTTAATTAGCTTTTTCTGATGATATCTGAAACGAAACATCAGTGTTAGCAAAACATATTAAGCAACACTAATAATAAACCAAAAAATCACAAAAATAAACAAACTTTTGACGGTTTTATAGACATTTCAAAATCATGATGTTTAAATGCTAGGTGTTTCCATTATTTTGTCCAACCCCTGTATATATGTGTGTGTGTATGTCTGTGTGTCTGTGTGTGTGCGTGTGTTTGCTCCTCGTTATTATCAGCTATCGTGGCTCTCAGCATGGATCGCCATCTTATTCATTCTTCTACTTATATATTTATTGAATTAGAAAGTCTGTCCGACTCTAGATTTTATCCAGCCGTATAATTCTTGATTTTCCTCTTAATATTTTCTAGTTCATTTTGTATTCTTTTTCTTCTTTTTTTTTTATCAATTAAATATATAAACTACTTCAATTTTTTTCTGCTTGATAGAGACTAGTATAATTTCCTTTTTTTTTGTTTTGTTTTTAGTAGTTCCTTACTTGTTTTATACTTTTTTTATGGTTTTCTCAAAAGTCTTTTATGTTCCCACATCTTAATGGATTATAATCTACTTCATAATACTTTGGTTAATACCTATATTTTAAGTTCCTTCTATAAAAGAATGGATCGTATAAAACATTTTAACTTTTCTTTCTGGTTTCGATTTTAATGTTTTTTGGTGTTAGTATGCTTGATATTTTTCACATGATTTCTGTCTATCACAATTTTTCTGTTGATTTTACTTCCACTTCTCCCGTTTTGATATAGTTCAAATATATTATCTTTGAATTGGTCTGCCTTATTCTTGGTGATTGTTGTGTCTTGCTGTTTACCATTGATTCCTTTACACTCATTCCATTTCCATCGATCATTCCTTTGTCGTTTAGTGTAGTTACAGACTTTTGTAGACAAGGTAGCATTATTTTTTAAAGACTTTAGCGTATAAGTTAAATAGACTAGAGAGAGTAGATAACCTTACATGACTCCTTTGGAACTTTTAAATTCTAAGTTCTTTTCCCGTTCAATTCTTACTGGAATTATTTCCTTCTTCTATATTTTTACTAATATTTCAAATTATATATACCTGGAGTTTTGTAGGCGTTCGGTAATTTTTGCATGTTTTACGGATATGAACTACATATTATATTGCATTATGTTATATTAAACACAGAATCACATACACAAGCACAGACACACGCAACTCCACTATATATATATATATATATATATATAAAGAAAAAGAGATTTAAAAAGAATTTTGCTGCGTCACATCTTCTGGCCATTTTTACAGCGCATGTGTAAACCTGACACTTACTTCCGCCGATTTATCGTCTTCAAAGCACGCATCTGTTAAGTAATGACAAATTCATTTCCACCTTTAAATATTAGTAAATTTTAATTGCATTTCTTTTTCGCATCAATATTCCATTGCTTCATTCTTTTTCTGGTTTCTTTGTTTTTTTTTTCTTTTTTCGGTGTCTTTCATTAATTTGTCTTCCTTTTCAGTCATTACCGTTTTAAATCTCTAGAAATGATGAAACTAAGCTATTATGTCATCTTTATCATTAATATTTTATTTCGTTTTCCATCTCTACTTTAAATTTGTATTTAAGATTCGTTATATGTTGCTTCTTGAAATTACATTTTCCCTAAAATTCCGGTGTGTAAACATATAATTCATGTAAAACTGTGTGATTGCGTTAGATGCAATTTGTTTGAAAAAGACATATTAAAAACACAGAGCTTTGCTCAGAAAGCGAGTGAGCGCCAGAGACGGTGTTTCTACTTGACTTGGTGTCCTCAATGACTAACACCCTTGATGTTCTGAGCTAAGTAGAAAAATACTTGTTCCGATATGGAAATCGATAGACAAAATATTCATTGATTTATGCAAAAGTTAACCAATAAATAAATGCATTTATAACAGCCTTAGATTAAAATACTGATGTGTGTTTAAAATTTGTAATGTATAATGGGTATCGTCAGCATGCTCTAAGGCAACTCTGCCACTTCGCCGTTGCAAATGTCGACCAATATGCTAGTAATACTAGCTACATCATTCTTCATTCACAATCGACCGTCAAAATAATAGCTGCATCACCACCTGATACTACATACGTTCTGGTCCTTACCATCACACTGCTCAAGTACAGTAAATATTTTCAGTCTTTGATTTAATTCTCCATTTTTTAAATTGCTTTTCTTTCTGTATGCTCACTCATTTCCACTTTGCTAGCATTGATTTCTCTCATATTTAAAAATAGCAGTTATGTAATCAAAAAATCTACGTCTGTGATTTTAGCCTTCAAACGACTAAAACGATTTTGTTGCTTTCAATCTTTGTAAAAGAAAAACCTTTTGTTGAAAAATTACTTCGGTTTCCAAAATAGATCTATCGTAAAGCATTTCGTTTTCTTTGGTTGTAATTATAACAACAATAATTCGTTTGTTAATAAAAGATTGCCCTTTATAATCTCGACTTTCCGTCGTCATTTCTCCAACTTACGCTTCTTGGTCTATCTCCATGGATTGCAAATCCAAAAATTCTTCTGAGCAGAGAAACTGTAAAGAATTTTATATTTTCAACTTGGGTGGTATACAAACATTGGCATAACTATAGCCCCACCCCGGCTTTGTTTCCTCATAACTTTCTTGATAATGCATATTTTTAATGTAAATGTAGACAAATGTAGATAATGATAATCATCATCTACAATTTTCTTAAGCGCTTCAATATTTTTTACTCACAAAGAAAGTAGTACATACCATTTTTAATCATTGAATAACTTTCTCATAATCATTGCACAATATTAAAAAAATGCATGATTTTTATCCTGGTTGATAGTCTTCTTTATCAACATCTAACTGAAAGGCACTATAACAAATATTCTCAGCCTACTACAATACAAATCGAAAGTATAATTACAGAATATTTTTTGATTTATGCTATAATAGACTAAACATAAGCTGGAAATTCTTTATTGTGCCTTCAATTTTAGATTGATTATCGGGATATCATTCGTTTTTATTGATGTTAATGATCGTGAGTACATTTATGAATCGGTTAAAAAGGAAAGAACCTCCTTTTTTAAATTAAGAAAAGCTTTTAATTAAAAAAATATCAGCAATGTAACCGTCATCGACACTTTCGATAGCGTATCTTTGCAAAATTTCTTTAAAACTGTGCATTATTTTGGGCAAAATGCTTAGCGGCATTTCGTCGGTTTTAATGTTCTGCATTCAAATTCCACACAGGTCTACTTTGCCTTTTATCCTCTCGGGATCGGTAAATTAAGTACTAGTTAAGCACTGGGGTCGATGTAATCGACTTATCCCCTCCCCTGAAATTGCTGGCCTTGTGCCAAAATTTTAAACCATCATGTTACAAGGAAACAAACTTGGAGTGGTGATACAAAACTGTAGTTATACCCAAACTTTACCGAATCACTTGCATCTATTCGCACACCGTTAATTAGCTTTGATTAATGTAATCATATGTTTAATTGGGGCCAGTTGCACAACATTCATAACACTACCAACTGAATGTTTGAATACACATTCAAGATTTCCATTTAAAACATCAGGAGGGTGTCAAACTTATGCATTTCAGCAGTAGTTTAATTTTCTCTGTTCATTTAGCAATTGTTTTCATTATCTCCCTCAGGTTTTGTAAGGTGTCTCCAATAATAAGACATTGCCCAGATAATACGATCCTATGTACAAGACAATAAATAATCTCTACTGGCGTACAATACGTCATTACATGAACATGTAAGGATTAAAAGCCCTACACATATCTTCAAAATGTCAGCAGTCCAATTCATTACTATTCTTGCACATGCGTTAAGCACATATATATCTAACCTCACGCTGGATGGAGAAAACAGATTCATTAACAACGTTTAAACCGTCAAAATCACAGCTTTGTTTCAATTCGCTCAATGTTGCAACGAGTCCGTTCCATTCTTATTCATTACAACAGAACTGTTAAGAACGATTAACATGATACCAGACATGCTTCTTAGTCAGACCTTACATGCAGTTAAACCTATTATATTTTGGTTGTATTTCAATATATAATTTGAAAGATGACAAATTTGAAAGATGATGAACAATTTGAAAGATGATGGGACTTCAATTAACTCAATGGGAAAGGGAAAAACTCATCCAAATATGGAATGTCTATATGGCTAAAAGAAGAGATTTAAGAGATCCGCATAGATGCTCAGTTCCACTTGGCCATCTGTTACTAATACCCATTCTAGATTCACTTCCTGAACAGCTATTTTTCAATAAAACCCATAAAAATTTATCATTCAACTTCGGGTTCAGCTTTAGTACTTATATCATCAGCTGTCACAGGCAATAAAAAGGAAAATAGATTAGGGGCATATTCACATACAACACATGACGGGATACTCCATCGATTAAATTCACAGTTGTCCATTTCTTCTGCTTTTCCGGAAGTGATTTCCTTGCTGATGTTCGCATGCAAGCTTTGTGTTCCATTTAATCTAACTTGTTCGTTGTTTTATGTTTCTTTAATTTCTATTTATACTTGTATTTCCAAATTATATTTGTTTGCGTTAGGTTTTAATTTGTTCTCATTTTATAGCTTTACAACTCCATTCTGATCTGAAAAACATATATCCTCCAGGATATGGTTTTACAAGTTTCATACGGTTTCCAAACTGTTAGTCTAGCAATACAGTATATTGACTATATTGTTGTCATCTGGACTCTTCCACATGTAAAATTATTCTTCGCTGTTGCTACTGAATTGTTTCTTTCATAAAAATGGATCGATTAACTCATTTTTTATTTCCTTTACTCCATTTATATTGATCTATTATCGGTATTTCCCAGCCGACTTTTGCATTAAAATCTCCCATTATAATTTTGTTTTCTTTGGTTCTGGTGCATTTCATTACATTTGGAATAAAATGGTGAAATTTGTTGATAAGTGTGTATTTGTTCATTATTATATCTCTTCTTCACTGTGTTCTTGTATACGAGAGTCTAATTGTATGATGATAGTGAAATATTTTCTTTGTAGTTTCAACGTTATCACTCTCACCGAAATTACGCAGCATCCAATTAGTGATTTAGGTAGATGAAAAGATGACATAACCACTATATTATTCGCAAAACAGAATATTGTAAATTCAAATATTAGGGAGGTTACCTTTAATAAATAAATTCTCATCATCATGGTTTCAAGGAATTTCGTGATGCTAATTGCATATTGGGAAAAAAATCCTCAGTCGACTCTCGTAAACGGTTTTTATATAGTATCGTGTACTACGTTTTCACTAATTACTTTAGGTGCCTATATAGCTGCAAGCAGATATAGGCACCCTCTTGATCCTCCTGCACTCGACTCAGCACAGTTTTGAGGATGTGATAGCCGAATGAAGAGATGTCTGCGTCTCTAGTTGGTCGGTTCTTTCACAACTGGTAGACTGGAACAAAGCGAAATGTTCTATTTTCTTCAAGGACACAACGTGCTGTTCCGTCCAGGAATCGAACCAACGGCCTTATGTTTTGGCGAGTCACCACGCTGGCCACTTCGTAAAACGTCGATTTCTTCTCAGCTTGAACCGTTTCATAATGCTTGCATGCAACAACTCTGAGTGAATCGATATTCCTGGACCAACTGATGACTGAACGCATTTATTAAGCAAAGTATTTCAAATATAGCGGATCCATGTGGCTATAATTTATTTTAGGTATTGACGCAGCCGTTCAAGACCGGACACATCTACTTATATTTATCTAACTATATGCGTATATGTGTGCATATATGTATGTATGTACGTGTGTATATGTATATACACATACATACATACATACATACATACATATATATATATATATATATATATATATATATATATATATATATATATATATATATATATATATATATATATATATATATATATATATATATTCATTCCACTTAAAGGCAAACTGATAGCCGATTGAATCACAATGCAAGGAAGCATTTATCAAATCTTTTATCACACTTTCCATTATTCATTAGGATAAACAATATTTTTTTTTTAATTATTAAAATAACAAACAAAAAGTCCCTAACACAAACGTCAAAAAGCAAAACACAAACAGCAACCAAAACAAAATGAAATAACGCTTATAGACTCCTAGTTTTTGTGAATTTTTCTGTCTTTTGTTTTTATTCCACATGAAAAAAAAAAAGATAAAATTGTAAAATAGTACATTCTATATGAAAGTCCGTCTGTTTTTCAGTAAACAAGAATCATGTCTGTGAATTTATTTCCCTTTAATTTGTTTCATTTCCTTGTTTTCTTTCCACTTCTTAAGAACAGCTGCTTCGAGTTCCTGACAGTCTTCTCGCCCGTTTTTTGTAATCACTTCACTTTTCTTGTTTAGTATAATTAATTTAGGAATTCCAGCTACATCGAATTTCTTTCGCAGTTCGCTGTTGAAGGGAAAGGGTAAAAGGCAGAATAAATGAAAGGAAAGTAGAAACTATAAGAACATGCCCTGCTGAATTTGTAATCGATATTTTGAGATTTTGACTGAAATTTGCTTATTGATTCGAGATATGTGTACATCTGTGATTCTATCTCATACTATTTCATACATAAATACATATATATATATATATATATATATATATATATATATATATACATCATTTTTGACGGAAGAGGCCGTCTATATATCTATGTGTGTATGCGCGCGCGTGTGTGTGTGTATGAGTATATATATATATATATATATATATATATATATATATATATATATATAGATAGATAGATAGATAGATAGATAGATAGATAGATAGATAGATAGATAGACAGGGATATATTTTATATGTTTATTCTGCATAATATATATTACATGTACATACATTAACTATGCATAAAAATGTATATGGATATATATACGTATGTATGTATACATACAAATATATTACACACACACACACACACACACACACACACACACACACACACACATATATATATATATATATATATATATATATATATATATATATATATATATACGCGCAATCATGATTGTGTGGTCAGAAGCTTGCTTCCCAACCACATGGTCCCGGGTTTACTCTCACTGCGTGGCACCTTGAGCAAGTATCTTCTACCATACCCTTGGGCCGACCAAAGTTTTGTGAGTGGATTCGGTAGACAGAAACTGAAAGAAGTCCGTTGTATATGTATATATATATATATATATATATATATATATATATATATATATATATATATATATATATATTCATGTGTGTGTCTTCGTTTGTCCCCCACCATCACCCTCGCTTGACAACCGATGTTGGTGTGATGATGGCAAAGGAGACCGACAGAATAAGTACCAGGCCTACAAAGAATAAGTCGTAGGGTTGATTTCTTCGACTAGAACCCTTCAAGGTGGCGCTCCAGCATTGCCGCAGTGAAATGACTGAAACGTGTAAAAGAATAAATGAATGTGTGTGTGTGTGTGTGTGTGTGTGTGTGTGTGTGTGTGTGTGTGTGTTTGTGTGTGTGTGTGTGTCTGTGTGTGTGTGTGTGTGTGTGCGTGCGTGTATGCATATTTATGTTGTAAAGATATATATTTACGTATAAATGTATATATGTATATGTGTATGTACGTATGTGTATGTATATATATATATATATATATATATATATATATATATATATATATATATATATATATATATATTAATATATTCAATAATATGTATGTATGTATTTATAAATAACAAAATCTAATAAGGCTATATTAAATGATATACAAGTTAAATTCTTGATATGTTGAAATTATCTCCACCTCAGTAGCATATAAAGTAAATGCTTAGTTGTAATTGTAGCCATCCACGCATGAAAACGTGACACAAAAATTAAGGACTTCACAGAACTGGCACGCCATTAACAAACAAACGACGTGATGGTCTGGTGACAAGCAAACAGCTGCGGCACGTATTTCTGATTCAATAGGTGTCACGAGCGCAGTAGCTGAACTACCTTGTTTCCAGCAAAACATACTTACTCAATTAAAGCTTCGCCGTATTCCATATATAACCAGTTTCCATGATTACATTTATAATATGTCATTGCATCTTCTTTGCTATGGTCAAACGGTAGAAAAACCACTTCAAATTCATCTCCTTCAAGTTCTTCATAGATTTCCTTAAGTCTTAACGTAAACTGACGACAAGGAGGACACCAGCTGGCGCTGAAATATACGCCAACAATCTTGTTTTTCAAGGCGGATTCTACGTCGACCTTTGATTCACCTCGAAAGACCGATTGTCCTCTGAATATGTCAGCCATCACGCTTTCTGAAAGGCAAATTTAAAATGAAATAATTAGGAACTAGCAATAACTATAATAGTTTAAAATTTCAGGTATCCTTGAGTTAAAGAAGAGCGAAGCTAATTAAAAATGTCTTCTGAAATCCCAAACAATATCAAATTTTAAAGAGAATTCTAATAATAAAAGTTATTTAATGAAAAACACATGACGAACAGAAGAATAAACAAACGATTCGAGTTTGTTTACAGAATTAAACAAAAATATAGATTTAACGTGCAAAAAAGTACAAGTTGAAAAACAGTTCAATACAAAATCAAAATCTAGAATGCTTTCCGATTACTGACCAACAAATATGCAAATAAGAAATATGGGTAAGATTTAAGAAAAAGAAATGGTAGTGATAGAAACTACGAATAAGGATAATCTAAAGGTAGAAATAACATGAAAATAGAAAATCATCTTATGAACCCCAGAAAGTATCTCCCAAAATTATATCAACGAATAATCAACCATAAACAATATAAAAGGCAAGCCTGGCCATGACAGGTGAAATGAAAACAGACACAAACACAAACATCACCAAATTAAAGAAAACTATATCGCCGCAGCTACAGCAGTAAGTTCTCCTTAGATCTACGGTTACAAACAAATCAAAACCTGAGCAAATGGTAATAAATACACAGTAAAAGATAGTAAATACAAGACAAAAATTATTACTGAATTCTTATATATCTGTGTACGTATGTATTCATGCATGCATGTATGTATGTATGTATGTATGTATGTATGTATGTATGTATGTATGGAGGGAGGGAGGGAGGGAGGGAGGGAGGGAGTGATAGACGGGTGGATAAGTGGATAGATGAATGGATGGGTGGATAGATGGACGCGCAGAGGGACGGGTTGATGGAGATTAGTCTCTCATCTACTTAATTTTAAGGGGTCAATAAACAGACACTGTTTAGTCTGTTGCTTGTTTCAGTCATTGAATGGCAGCCACACTGGAGCAAGGCATTGTACGGTCTGTTAATCAAATGAACTCAAGCTTTTATTTTAAGTTTGGTATTTATTCAATTTATTACTTTTGCCTAACCTCTAAGTTGTGGGTACATAAACAAACCAGCATAAATACACACACGCCTGCGCGCACACACACACACACACACACACACACACACACACACACACATGTTAGTGTGTGTGTGTGTGTGTGCGTGTGTGTGTGTGTGTGTGTGTACAACAGATTTATCACAGTTTCTGTTTGCCAGATTCACTCCACAGGCATTGGTCAGCCCTGGATTATAGTAAAAGACACTCGTCCAATGTCCCACGTAGTGGGATCTAACACGAAACGCCGTGGCTGCAAAGCAAACTTCTTTAACACAACCATGCCTGCGCCTATAAATCCCTGTCGGATTGTCAGTTATAATGTAGAGTTAGTTCATAATAAAATTGTTTAGCGAAACTCGAATGCAATTGTTACCAGTTGTGCTAAGAATTGCTGAGTTAACGCATCCATTTTGGGACATACATTGAAAGGTTGATGTTAAGCCAACGAGAAAGCCCCAACGTGGTTATTGAACCCTTTAAAATCGCATGATACTGTCTTAGAAACGCATAAGTACATTCGATAATGTAGTTCATGATACAGCAGGCTGAAACAAAGCAGAAAAATCGAAAAATCGATTGACTCCATGCGGAGATTTCTTGATAGAATTCGTTATAGATTAATGGTTGTGAAATTTGGTACTCTAACCGATTACTTATTACTGTAAACCATTTAACAAATACTGCAAACATTATACGTGCAGAAAGCAACGTTGATGTTGCTTGTAAGATAACATCAATAAACTAAAATGTCAAACATAGACATATACATGTAAGAACATGAAAGTTTATCTCGTTATATAAAACCAGGAATAAACGTTAAGAGATTGCTGATAGAGAAGATGTATATACTACAACGAACACGTCAGTGTCTATCGTAAGTAGATTTAACTCACGCGCAACACACACACACACACACACACACACACACACACACACACACACACACAGGTACAAAGACACTCCGGGTTAATATCCCATGCGTATTAATATAAAAACAGCGAATACTGGATATAGCAAAGAATGAAAGACAAGACAAAGGAAACCAAAAGATAAAATGGGAGAGAAAGAATATATAATTTGAATACACATTATAAAAAAGATACACAATAACACATATATGTATATACACATATAGTTACATAAGCATATATATATACTGTGCATGTATACGTGTATACACTACATATACAAATATTACTTACATGAATACATACATACATACATACATACATACATACAGTCATACATATATTCATTACGGCCGATCTTACCAATCGGTTTCGCACTAGGAGTTCAACAGAGTGTTAGGTAAAAGTCCGATTGTGTAACCCGGCGTTCTTCAGAGAAGAGTGAATGCCAACTGTTCTCCAAAGATTTCCTGAGGAAGAAGTCCTAACCCTGAAACACTGAAATGTAAGGTAAAACTATCAACTTGTTTTAGTCTATAAATTGCATTGTTTTGTCTTTTAAAAAATATAATTACACACGTGCGCGCGCGTGTGTATAGGAGATCATATGAACACTTACTGTTCTCTGGTAGGGTCACATTAAGTAGACCCACGAGAAAAGGTTTGCAAATGCCAGGAGTCAACAGAGCAGTGCAGAAATCGGGGATGGCAGGGACATTGCGAGGAAGTGGGAGTGGGCTGCCGAGCTTTATGTGGGACGTTCATTCTGCAGGGACCTGAGTGGGTTTCGAGGTACTGGTGTACCAAAGAGACCTGAGTGGGTTTCGAGGTACTGGTGTACCAAAGAGAAGAGCTATAAACTCCATCATTGAAACTGTAGAGAAAGCCATTAGTTGGCCATCATCAAAATCTCAAGGAGGGCATAAAGTGATGGCGACGTGAAACGCGTGGCCGTGTATGCCTATAAGGTTATGCATGTCAACTATCTGAAGTCACATGAAAGATCAATTATATGCAGCATATTGCCATCTTTCCTCCTCGACGAAGAAACTCAGAGACGGCAATAATCTGTGAAGATGGAGCAATCACCACACACACACACACACACACACACACACACATATTGAGACAGAGAGTAAAAGAGAGAGAGAGAGAGAGAGAGAGATAGTCGTATACTCATAATTGTAAACAGAAATATAGAAGAAAGAATCTCGAAAATAATCGACATCTTAGAATGTTTGACTCTAAGCAAATTTCACATCACATTCAAAGATCACAATGTAATTTATTTGTAATCATAAATGCAGTTTCATTACCTCTTGGGAAACGTGTCAGGAAATTTATAGCAAAAACATCAAAGATTTTATCAAAGTGAGATCATTTGTATTAAATTATGTAATGTTAATAATACCGTAAGTAGTTCGACGGTGTTAATGCTAAACAATATTGCCAATTTGTACAATTTGATGTAACAAGATGCTATCTTCCATAACTGAACCTAGACAGAAAGCCTTAGCTTTCGGTAATAATTTCGTACTAATTGCTAAATCCTACATCGCAATCATTATGCATGCAATGAAATCCATTATGTTCGTTAACTCATTTTGAACTAAAAAAAAGATCGGAGATGAAAATTCGGATTACTTCATGGGTTCACAAGAATTATACAAAATCACTGGTATTTATGCTTTGAACAGTCGTTAAAAAAAATTCCGAAGCTTTCAAGGTAGTTCGACAGAAATGAGGGCCGTTTGTCTCACTTAATGTGAAAGGTCACTGATCAGATAGATTTAGAAAAGACCACATACAGGTTTTTCTCTTAAAATCGAGTTTAAAGATTACTTTTGACGGTTAGTGTAGTTAAATATTTTTGCAGTACTTTAAATTTCAATACGAATTTCACGCTTATAGAAAACCAAATGAATTGTTATATAATATAAATAGAATACGAAACCAACATACTTAATAAACTTTGTATTGGCATATTTTTCCTTATCTTCATTCGACAGCCTTTCACATTATTATAACCAGACTCTTCGTAATAGTGGTTTCACAGATAAAATTCCACTATACAGTACAAATTTTTTTGTGTAAAAATAAGCTCATTCTATAATTTAGTGTTCATTCTAGCTAAAATTCCAGTTAGCTCTTTGGTAAATATTTCTTAAATTCATTTTCGTTTCGCAGTAAACCATATATATTATGAAGTTTTAATTTCAAATGCTGTCAAAATTACATATTTTTGTCGCACGAACTTCGAAAGTTGCTCCACCAATTTCAATATCGAAGTACATCTCCAGCGTTAGAAGCTGTACAAAGGCAATAATAATAATAATAATAATAATAATAATAATAATGAACTTCTACTTTTCTTAGAAAATGATAATGTTAAAATCTACTATGGAACTTTAACAGAGAGACTACGTGATGGCGTATAATGTAGCTGACATCATTTTCCATGACAAAAATTACTGTAGCATACTAATTATCGTGATTGCAATGCCAAATGATTATAATGTTGAAGAGAAGCAAGTTGAATATATAAGAAATTATACCGACCTGACTACTGAACTAAAAACATTAAGGTAGTTAAGGAATGCGTCTATCAGTCCATCCGTATTTGGTGCATGTTGAGTGATAGACGACCATTTGTGTAAGAATATTGACAAATTACTATAAGAATAAAGATACGGTCGAAACATGTTAAGACATTCTCACCAAAAAAAAAAAAAAAAAGTTGTAAGGCTTCAGCATTTCTTTGCATGTTCTTTCGCGTTGTATCTATTTCTTGTGCCAGGAAAGGAAAGTGTATATAACGCAAAGCATAAAGTAAGATGATGAAGAGGACAACAAATAGGAGGAGGATGCGATGATGATGATGATGATGGTGGTAGTGATGGTGATGATAATGATGATGTTGATGATGATGATGATGATGATGATGATGATGATGATGATGATGATGATGATTTGTATTATTGCCACGTGGGCATCCGATGAACTGCTTACAATTAGTGATGGATATGTAAAAACGGTGAAGAGAAAGAAAGAAGGCCAGTGCTGAGAAATTTAAGTATATATTGTATCCAGTATTACTGAAAAAAAAAAACCCATTATCTTTAAGAAAGAGTATTCGCACTCGTATGTGTGTGTGTGTGTATATGTGCGTATGGTTGCATATGTATATTCATACCTACACAAATGCATACACATACATACGTAATAAATACATATATATATATATATATATATATAGATAGATAGATAGATAGATAGATAGATAGATAGATAGATAGATAGATAGATACATAGATAGATATATGTATATATATATATATATATATATATATATATATATATATATATATATATATATATATATATATATATGAATGCATGTATATATGTGTACAGGCATATATGTATATATGTAAGCATGTATGTATCTATGTATGTATACAGCAGGTAGACCCATTTTTAACAAAGACAATATTTAAGAATTCCCCCGGTCATCAGCATACATACATACATCATGCATAAAACTTATCATAAGAAGCAACAAATGAAGCTAACAAGATCGTAAATCTTCTTGGACAGAATTAGTAGAAACCGAAATGAATGCTCAGAGGAGGTTGACGTATGGAAGGAAACTAATCGATTCATAAGCACAGCTTGATACATGCTGAAAGAACATTAAATCTAGAACGTTCTGTTAATCTGCAGAAAGGGATAAATTAAGGAATGAGTCAGCGCTTATTGAATTTGTCAATTGTAAAGAGAAAATTACTGGAACAGAAGAGAACGCAGAAAGAAATTTTCGTATTATATACCCGTTTAAATTTTTATTTTGATATTTTTAGGTTTCCTCTTTATCGTACAACTTGGAATATTCGTGAAAGCAATATTTAAGAAGATTATGTTGTTGACATGATGTCGTCTGTTGAGATATAATTTGTGCCGTATAATTCTTTTTAGTTGACTAATAAACATCTCCTTGTGATAGGTTATGCCAAAAACATCTTTATATATATGAGTTGTAATTTGAAAAAACCAATTTGAATGTCTTATAACAACTTCGCAATTGGAAATGAAAGAAAATGGAAAGTCCTTTCGGACTGGAGTTGCTATGCAGTAGGAGTGAACCATCTACTTCAATTACTGCTACCCATTTGCTTGGCAGACGTTCAGACCATCATTTAAAGATGTTTTTGTTAAATATCGTTATTGCTTTTGTTGAATAAAATTTGTTGAAAGGAAGCCGCAATAATTATGCACCAACTCAACGCTATTTATGAATATTAAACGGCGATACACACACACACACACACACACACATTATTATTATTATTATTATTATTATTATTATTATTATTTTATGTTTGACTTTTGTTTTGCATTTGTACAAGTTGGATCCAAGTCTCACCCAGAGACCTCAAGAGACAACAAGTTAGAAGTTCATGTAGGTGTTATGCCTAGGGTACCATATATTTGGATTTGTACAGTTTTGTTCAAGTGAATGTTTAAGAAACCATAAGAAAATTATGTTTGCTTTAAAATTTGAGATCACATAGACAGTATTTTACGTAGGATATGGGCAGTTCCCATGAGCACTATCTTTTGGACATCAGCCATTTTGGGGTTTCCTGGTATCTGAGCTAGGTAGTAATCAGCCCGTTTCGCTGTCATTCCCAGGGCACCTATGACAATAGGTATTGTTTTCGTCTTCAGATTCCACATTTTGCTAATTTCTATTTCAAGATCTTTATATTTGCTCAGTTTTTGGTAGGTCTTGACAGATACGTTTATATCAATTGGGACAGTCATATCAATGAGGAGGCATGATTTTTGTCTGAAGTCTTTCAGTATGATGTCTGGCCTATTTGCGTCTATCTTTCTGTCAGTTTGAATGGTGAAGTTCCAGAGGAGTGCAATGTGATCATTTTCAAGTACTGGGGGTGGTTTGTGTTCCCACCAGTTTTTATCATGGGGCAAGTCCAGGTTTTTGCATATTACCCAGTGAATATATTGTGCAGCTCTATCATGCCTGTTGAGATACTCTGTAGGCGCAAGCAGACTGCACATGGAGACAACATGATCGATGGTCTCATTTTGTTGTTGGCATATACGACATAATGGGGAGCTGCCGTTCTTTAATATGTTGGCCTGGTAGTTCTTTGTAGGTAGGCATTGATCTTGGGCTGCTATGATAAACCCCTCTGTTTCTGATTTCAATCCAGAGGCCATTAACCATTGGTGGGTAAGGGCTTTGTCAATATCTGCATTATTCGCTCTCTTTGGGTATTTGCCATTGAGAGGTTTTCCATGCCATTTTTCAGTCATAATAGCTAAGGCAGCAATTTTAGCACGGGTTTTCAAGCGCTTAGCTTTTTCTGTAGGTGTTTCTAGTTCGTCTAATTCTTGAATTTGTTGCAATTGGAATTCACTTAGATATTCCTTTGCCTGTTTTGTTACTGAGTAAGATGCTTTCTTGCTTTCATATTTTAAGACAAGTTTTAGCATCCAGTCCTCAGAGTTTTTCATATAGGTGTCTAGGCCAATTGTGGCTACCTTCATTGATAATGCCAGCTGTAGTAGTCCTCGACCTCCCTCTTTTCTTGGCAGATAAAGACGTTCTATATCTGCCTTAGGGTGGTGCATTCTATGCATTGTCAACAGTTTTCGTATTTTTCTGTCAACATTACATATTTCAGTAATTGACCAGTTAACGATGTTGAAACTGTAAGTCACGACTGGTATGGCTAGAGCATTGATCGCTTCGATCCTGTTTCTCGCGTTCAGCTCTGTCTTCAGTATTGCTCTCACCCTGCGATAACATTCTCTTCTGATCCTTTCCCTCATCACTGAGTGCTTGATATTGTCCCCTTCAATTACCCCTAGGTATTTATAGCTCTCCGCTGGTTCTAACTCTTTTATGACATTTTGCTGGTCAAGGTTCACATTAGATGTATTTGTCATTTTTCCTTTGATAAAGATAGCTTTTGCACATTTATCAAGGCCAAATTGCATCCTGATGTCATCACTGAATTGTTTAACAATCGCTAGTAGGCCTTTGAGTTGTTGGTCATTTTTTGCAAAGAGCTTTAAATCATCCATGTAAATGAGATGATTTATATTTTTATCAAATATTTTATAACCATACTGTGCATCATTGAGCAATTTTGAGAGCGGTATTAGGGCTAGACAGAAGAGGAGTGGTGATAGTGAGTCACCCTGGAAAATGCCACATGAAATTCTTACATCTCCAGCATTTAGAGATTCATTGTCATTGTTCAACATCAGTGTGGTTCTCCATGATCTCATACTTACAGATAAAAAGTTTCGCAGAGTAGGAGCTATTTTATACATTTCCAGACATTTCCTAATCCAGCTATGTGGTAGGCTATCAAAGGCCTTTTTATAGTCTATCCAGGCTATTGACAAGTTTTTGTGTCGCTTGTGACAATCTTCTAAGATCATTATTATTATTATTATTATTATTATTATTAATACACTCAGTAACAGCAAGGTTGATAAAGAAAAATAATGATGATGGATTTGAATCCCGCGAGGTTTCACCGAATTTTTGCACCACGTGACTTTATTGTAGAGAATGCATCTACTATTTGGATAAACTCATATTTTCTCTTATTTAATTTTCTGGTTGATGACTGCTCAAACTGCACGTCTACGAAGGCAGCTCGTAGAGCTTTATATATCCAAATAGACCATGGTAAGATTTGAAATCAGAATACCAAGAACCAGAACAAATACCAAAAAGCATCTACTGTGACTTTCTTATCACGAACAGATAAAAATAAAAGCTGAATTCAGTGGTATTTGAACTCAGAGAGCAATGAGTCGGAATAAATACTTCAAGGTCTTTTATTCGCCGATCTAACAACCCTGCCATTAGCTTCGTTAGACGTCAAGCGATTAATGTAATTTAATACAATTATTTGTCAAAATACACCAAGAATACATTTTCAAGCACAAAATCAACGGGAGTGAACAAGGAACGAGTATTCATGCTACACAAATTCCTGTAATATGTAAACAAACTGAATTATAATGAAAAATAAAGCACTGCAAGTCATTTAGATTAACATACAATGTATCATACCCGGACAACAGCATGGCAAAGGTAATCGTGCCTTATGGTGTAAATGTTTCAGCTGCGGACTATAGCCCTAATATGATAACGCGTCTTTCCATAACACTGTGATTGTATTGATTGCGCTATGGTCGTAATCATTGCCATCATATCAGGGATTTGTTACAAAGAAAACCACTGATATATGTTTCAATATTGTCTGAACTAGATCTGCCTTTATTTCCTTCCACATAAATTCTTATAAGAGAGGAGCCAGCATTTCACTGTTTGTCCCACTCATTCGTTTAAACCAGCGCTTTCAATTTTCCCACTAACGCTCCACGTAGTTCGTATTTACTCCTCTTATTGGATTCACGAAATTGTAGAAATGATTTATTACTCAGTAAATGCATGCAAGATTAACAGGAATATTTACAATAGCATTATATTCAGGTTGTATATCAATGTATTTTCCGATTCCATCTAATAGAAATCGCCTGATTATAGGAAACAAAATATTGGTTGAATGATTGTGAACAACAAAAATAAAGTTTTTTATAGTAGGTTTAATATTCATTTATCCTAAGGCGGCGCGCTGGCAGAATCGTTGGCACGCAAAATACCAAATGGCATTTCGTCCGTCTCTACGTTCTGAGCTCTAAATCCACTACTGATCATATATTTTTACTCTGCAGTCAGTAGTGAGTTCTTTATTCAGAGTCCTGTATAAGTACACAAAGCTAAACAGGAAAGCAATTTGATCTGTGTTTGTATAGATATATGTATCGTTTTACAAAGTATTATTTATAACTTCATCTACTTCGAGTTCTACAGATAAATATGAATTATTTCACGCTCTCTTGAAGTTTCTAAATTCTTACGACATATATACATACATACATACATACATACATACATACATATATATATATATATATATATATATATATATATATATATAGTTTTCGGGAAAATAACCAAGTTTCAAGAACTCATCGATGAAAATCCACTATCACATGTAGAAAAATTAACGAGTAAAAGCACAATAAATGAATATAATATAAAACAAAGTAAATATCCTAAGATAAAGATAATATTATCTTTATCTTATGATATTTACTTTGTTTTATATTATACTCATTTATTGTGCTTTTAATTGTTAATTTTTCTATATGTGATAGTGGATTTTCATCGATGAGTTCTTGAAACTTGGTTATTTTCCCTAAAACTATATATTTTATCTATATTTTATCTATAAAGCTCAATTTAATTTTGATTTTTTATAAGTTGATTTTAATTGAGTTTTTACCTATAATTTTGGATTTTGTCCCTAATATTATCATATATATATATATATATATATATATAGGCAACTTACTTCTCTGCGTTTCCCGTCGGAATCAGCTCATTTTCTTTCAGCTCCGCATTCAAATCTCTCATAAATCACATTCTACCGTTTTTATGTAAAAAAAAATAATAAACAGGAGGCGCATTGTATAACGTAGTCCTTGGTACATTATGCCTGAATCAAAGACACAATAGTGTCACTTACCATAAGCTAAGCAACAGCAACAACTATACCACCACTATCTCACTTCTACTTTGGGTCAGCTCATTAGCTTGTCATGGTCTTTATCAACCTTTCAGTTTTCCGAGATAAACCTTATTTTCTTCACATCCCAAATCTAGGCTTTCAGTCAGTTACATAATCTACTGCTGTATCCCTTGGCTCATACCCTCATCATTATCAATGTTGCTGCTGTTGGTGATGGTATTGTTGTTATTGTTGCACAACTCCAGACTAAGACCGGTCTTACAGACCTATGATCGAAGGCATTCCTACTTTAACCATTTTTTTCAAGTTCAGTATCTCAAAGAAGAAAAGTTAGTCTAAATATTCGTTCTTTTCTAAGACGGTAGAGCACGACGTAAGAGAGACTTGGGTGCTATTTCTAGAAGGTTGCACAACCACTTAGTAGCTTCCTATTTAGCCCGTGGCTAATTTCATTAAATTCACTTTAAGGTACTTAGTTTTGTCACTCATTATTCTGCGTTCGAATCCTGTGGAGGTCAACTTGACTTTTCCTGATTTTGCATACGTCAACTAAATCTGTGACAGTGTCAGCAATGGATTTGTGTGAAACCTACAAAAGAAAAGATCTGACCGTTTAGGCAAGTGACCATCACCTAAGAATAAGATGTAACGTCCTTGTGGAATAGAGTTGCATCCTGGTTGACCTCATTATAAGATTATCATAAGATGATTTCATTTCACTTACACTGCTAACCTTACGTTTAGATGGTAAAAGCATAAAAAAGAAACCCCTGGATATTACTGCCTCGAGTCCTACAACCAGTTGCCTGGTTTCCATGGCGTATAAGTAACCGACATCACCGAGATCACAACACCCTCCCCTTGAACGGGACGCCAGTCGGTCGCAGGGTTGCTTATTTTTATTGCAGTGTAAACTGAAATGATGGGAAATGAAGTGCTTTCCTCAAGAACACAACGCATCACCTAGTCCGGGAATCGAAAGCACGATCGCGCAATTATGCGTGCAGCATCCTTACCACTAGGCCAAAGCATGAACACCGGGGAATCCTATTTCGTCCGCTATCATATTACTACACACACACACACACACGCACAAACGAACGAACAAACAAACAAACCAGCTTCTTTTTCCGTTTCGTAAATTTTATAAAGCCCAAACATACAATAATTGTCTGTTTCGCTCGTCCTATGGGTCACTGTAAGCTTTATTATACTCCGTCTATCACATTTTAAAAACGTATATATGATTATTCTGTTATTTCATTTATTAAATTAAACCTTTCAGGATTAATCCACGTGAAACCACAAATATGAAAATGTTCAAATTGAAATTCAGATCTTGGATTGAAATCTCATTATTACATGAAAGTTTATATCAAATTATTTCTTTATATCAAATTAGTTATTTCACAGAATCTCTAACAATTCTTTATCGTTTCTCCTTTGTATGCATTTATCCTACTTGGAGGTTGGATAATTATAAAAGGAATTATCATCATAATCATCATCATCATCATCATCATCATTATTATTGTTATTATTATTATTATTATTATTATTGAAGGCGGCTGGCTGGCAGGGTCGTTAGCACGCCGGGCAAAATATTTAGCTGTATTACGCCCGTCGCTAAGTTCCGAGTTCAAATTCCGCCGAGGTAGACTTTGCCTTTGATCCTTTCGGGGATCGATAAATTAAGTACCAGTTGAGGACTGGTGTCGATGTGACTGACTTAATCTCCTCCTACAAGAGCAGCGCATGCCATCAAAGTGACACAAAATACTCACCATGACTACCCGTCTTATAAGTGTACTCTAAGCACATGCATCACAGCCATCTGTGCACGACACTGCGATCTCATAACAATATAAACAGAAGTGGACCTTGCAGGTAGGGCCCAATTAGAACTTTCTTCGGGTTGAGTAGCTCATCCTGCTCAAAAGGTCCTTCAATAAGGTTGAATGAAACAGCCATGTTTCCAGAGATGAATTATTTAAACCTCAAAGAATTCCTCAGAGATGCACATATCGTCAGCCACCAAGGGACATGCTCAACTGGTTAAGGTCAAACAACTGACAAGCAAATCTGTGGTATTGAGCAGAATATTTGCTATATTCCATCCTTTATATCAAGACAAAACAATGTACATGATAACACTTCCAGTCAGTTAAGATCAGTAGTCATGCGAGCCAATGCCTGGTACTGCATCAGGGCATTTATTATCATTATTATTATTATTATTATAGGTGAAACAGAGCAGTTGAGCAAGTTAGAGTGATGCAATAGTGACCATATCATCATCAACATCATCAACATAATTAACATCATCATCATCGTCGTCGTCGTCGTCGTCATCATCATCATCTTCATCATCATCCTCATCATCATCATCATTGTTCTAAGTTCAAATCGACCTCTGATCAACATTGTCATTCTTTTGGGGCCCAGTAAAACAAAAACATGGTTGTGTGTAACTGAGAAGTACGCTTCGCTTCCCAGTCAGTTGCATCTAGGTTCAATCGCGCCGCACGGCGCCTTGAGCAAGAGTCTTCTGGCATAGTTTTAGACCTTGTGAGTGGAACGTGTGTGTATTTCGGCAAAAAATATAAATAGGAAATCAAATATGCAAATATTCGTTTGGTTATAAATAAACCTAGAAAATATGCAAATATTCGTTTGGATATAAATAAACCTAGAAAATATGCAAATATTCGTTTGGATATAAATAAACCTAGAAAATCGTGTTAATCGTGTTTTTCAAACGAAGTCCCTTGAGCTGTTAATTCCGAATCAAGTTACAGACACTCTCCTGTCATTGACTTCGTCAGAAATGCAGTGAGCCAGTGACTGGGCGTGGACACTATAATGAACGACGCTATTGTTCATTATTTGTGATATTACATAAATATATAAGTATAAAAATACTGGGTTCAGTTTATATTCTGATGGTGCAAAGCTAGGGGTGAATGAAATTATAATAGAGACAAAGAGCAATAGCGACCGCAGTAACAACAACAACAACAATAACATGAAGAATTAGAACAATAGTAAGCGAGTAAGAATGGTATAAATGACAGGTTATCGAGAGAAAAGGCGTTTGGAAAGATAGTAAATGAAAATGTAAGAAAAATGCTGGAGGACTACTCACGGCGACGGAATTTTTCACAATGAAACACGTTGATCCCGGGCAAGTGACAGGCAGTTTTTATACTGGCTTGGTGGGGTGGAGAGGGGATGTGAGAACAACAACAAAAACATGAATAATAAAAACAACACCACCACCAACAACAACTACTACTACTACTACTACTACTACTACTACTACTACTACTACTACTACTACTACTACGGCAACATTAGACACAGCAGTAATTACAATAGCAAAAAAAAAGGCGATAGCAACAACAAACATTACTATGTTACAGTTACCACGAGATTTGTCACTACTAATGCTACTGCTACTGCTGCTGCTTCATCAGTTTGCTCTCACCCCACCCCTCGCTCCCACTACTCTCTTGCCACTAATTTAACTTTACCCAATTTTTGTCCTCCCTCCTCCTCCATCCCTCCACCTGTTTCTTTCATTTAGTAAATGTTTTATAACTTAATATCCCACTTTAATTAAACTGTATTTTTCCCAGCATGCTGCAGTCATCATGGCTTACCTACTTCTTTTTTTTTTTTGTTTTTTGTTTTTTTTTTGTTTCTTTCCCCCTGTCCCTTCCGTCTTCCTTAATTGAACTGTTCTTCTCGTCGTCTTTTGCTGTCGTTGGCCTTGTTGTTGTTGTTGTTGTTGTTGTTGTTGATGTTGTCGTTGTTGCTATGGCTGTTAGCCATTATTTGCAATACATGACTCACGTGAATAGTTATTTATAAACATCGTTTTTTTATCACCACCATCAACACCACCAACACTAACACTGGTACCACCACCACCACCACCACCGCCGCCGCCGCCACCACCACCATCAATAAGACTAGTAGCATTAACACCAACAACATCATCATTACCAGTACCACCACCACCACCACCACCACTACCGTCACCACTACCAAAGCCACCACCGTGACCACCACCACTACCACCACCACCGCCACCACCACCATCACCACCACCGCCACTGTCACCACTACCAAAGCCATCACTATCACCACCACCACCACCACCACCGTCACCTCTACCCACATCATTACCCGCACTATCCCCACCACCAACACCATCGCCACCAACGCCTCTACAAGGTCAGATGACTCCACCAACAACGCCACATGCATCACCACAATGACCGCCAGCATTATCGGTGCCACCGACACCGCTAATGCCACCGACACCACCATCGCCACAACTGCTGTCACCCTCACCAACAGCATTTCTAAGATCACAGTTACCAACAGCAACCACAACAACAGCAACAGCAACGACACTATCACCACTGTTCTCATCCCTGCCACCACCATCACCGCCAAACACGAATGCCACCGACACCATCGATATAAGCGCCAACAACAGCAGCCAACAAGAACCTTCAAGTGGTTGCTTGATTTGCAAGAAATAGCAACTAAATCGCCCTCAAATTACACCTGACCTTTTTAAAAAGGAAAGGGTGTTACTCATGCATTATGGCTGAGAAAAAAAGCAGATGGCATGGTCTTGACTTTAACGTGTTTGAACCGAGACCTGTTCGATTAATGATACAATATCAACGAGAACAAACAATTCGAAATGTTGTCGATCCAATTGGTGAAAGATCGCCGGGTTCCTTTTGGTTATCTCATCCCCATTCAAAAGTTGGGTTATCTTCCCCGTTTTACGAGAAATATCGTTAATTTTGGTCATCTCCCTCAACTAAAAAAATTGTTTAACCCTCAATAAAACAAAACAAAAAAAAACAAAATGAAAAAATTAATAAACATGAAAAGTGGAAAGATAAAACATCTTACTGAATCTGATAACATTTTTATAACAAATCCTACCATTCCTATTGACGAAGCCAAACGTCAACAATGTTTTGAAGTATTGAGTCAAAATGATCTAACTCTTTTAATCCAATCTCTTGTTGCTACATAAACTCAATTTTCTAGTGGGGAGATAACCCAATTTTTTAATGGCAATTTTTTAATGGGGGTGAGATAATCAAAAAGTACCGATCGCCGTTTCATATAAAATATGTCGCGTGAATAGCAACGTATTCGTGATGGATATCTTTCTATGAATTCAGGTTTTTAGATAATTTTACCAGCCAATAATAGAATAGCATTTATTCGTCCATGTGTCTCTTTTAATTCTAAATATAAATCAACTGAGATCGGCTCTGCTCTTCAACCTCCCCAGGGGTCGATAAAACCAAGTACACTAGGATCGATATAATTAACAGTCATTATCCTGTGGGTCTACGCTAGAAATTAAGGACGATGTTTCGGTGAAATTGGTAGAGCGCTGGTTAAAATGTCTTCCGTCGGAAACAAATCTTAACTTCGACATTCATTCTTCAGTGGTCGATAAAATAAGAACCAGCGAAGTACTGGAGGCTGATATTTAATAACTACACTCCTCCTTCCTCTCTTTCTCCTCCTCCATGCCTACAATGTAAGAATTTGTTATCGCTATAAAAAGGACGGTGAATGATAAAATTAGCAAAGTGGCGGATTAAATGTATTGGAGTACTTAGTTACGACCCTTTGTCTACTAAAGTGAAATCGTGCCGATGTCCATCTTGCATTCCGTTCTCCCGGAAGTCATTAAAATAACTACCAATCAAATAATAGAGTTGATCAATAAATTTTTTATCCAAAAATTCGTCTTGTTGAAAATCGATGTTTAAAATATATCGATTTTTCTAAAGTGTATTTCTCTGCCTTAAGGCTTTGATTCATAGAGTGAAAATCTTAGCTTCTAGATTCTAGATCAGCGGGAAAAACTCCTAACAGAGTTCATCATTCCTCACTCTCCGCCTATTTGTGCTGATGTGTGTCTGTGTGGTTGCTTAGTAACAACCGGAGCACCCACCACATGGTGCTGCAAACAGGTGGAGTTATTTTCATCTTTCAATCTCCGTTCCTTCCGTGGCCAACCACATCGTGTTCTTTTCTGGCATAGTGTATCAACAAGTCGATTATAATTAGCCATTTTTCAGCATGTTGGCGTGAAGCGTGAAAGAGATTTTGCTGCTTTTCTCTGTGATTGTGTAAAGGTTCTTTTGCGTACGTTGTGTAGGTATATGTATGCGTATATACGTGTGTAGGTATATGTATGTGTATATACGTGTGTGAGTATATGCGTGCGTATGTGTAAATGCCTATGTGCCTGAGAGAGAGCGAGAGAGAGGGAGAGAGAGAGAAGGAAAGAAAGAGACAGACAGAAAAGTGTGATGAGCAGCGACTTGATCAAATATTCGTTTTAAATTTTGGCACAAAGCCAGCAATTTCGGAGGAGGAGGCTAAGTCGATTACATCAACCCCACTGCTCAGCAGGTACTTATTTTATCGATCCCGGGAGGATGAAAGGTAAAGTCGACCTCGGCGGAATTTGAACCTAGAACATAAAGACGGACGAAATGCCGCAAAGCATTTTTCTCTGCGTGCAAAAGGTTCTGCTCTCTCGCTGCCCTGGTTCAATCAAATATTTCTTTATTTCTTTATTGCCCAAAGGTGGGTTAAACACAGAGCGATTCCAGTGCGTAACTCGTACTTATTTAATCGATCCCGAAAGGATGAAAGGCAAAGTCGACCTCAGTGGAATTTGAACTCAGAACGTAAGGAGAGACAAAATATCACTAAGCATTTCGCCCGGCGTCCTAACGATTCTGCTAGCTCGCTGCCCTGGTTCAATCAAATATTTCTTTATTTCTTTATTTCTTTATTGCCCAAAGGTGGGTTAAACACAGAGCGATTCCAGTGCGTAACTCGTACTTATTTAATCGATCCCGAAAGGATGAAAGGCAAAGTCGACCTCAGCGGAATTTGAACTCAGAACGTAACAGCAGACGAAATATCACTAAGCATTTCGCCCGGCGTCCTAACGATTCTGCCAGCTCGCCGCCCTGGTCCAATCGAATATTACCATCAATCTGGATGTTTCTTTGCTCATTGCTTTTTTGTTTTAGAAAAATCCCCAATCCTCAGTGTTGAGTGATCCATCGCAATGATTTAATATCCATGAAATTATAAAATATATTGGGAAAATATTTTAGACATTCGCTGCTAAGTTAATTTATATTCCAAGAAAGTAGTTAGCTGTTAGCAACTGGAGTGCACGTGTATGTAATTACACCATGAATTTTCTCTTCTTCATTATCTTTAACAATATATCCCATAATTTTATACAAAATAGCTTAGATCACTTAAATCTAGCAATTATATTTTCTTATATTCCTTAGATAATTATTACCGACACATTTTCTCACGTTTAAATATTATTAAGAATGTATTTTATTCAAAATCTCTGGCAATCTCATTACTTGTGCTTATAATCCTGACGTCATTAGCAAAGACCTTGCAAAATGATATTTAAGAATGCAGCAAACATGATTAAGTTTAACATAGAACCACGTATGATGCAGTTCTTTATTTTTGTTTATGATCAATGTATACAGTCAACGCAAACCTTTTGACTACCACTAGGAAGTTATTGAGCCACTTTATTATGTAAACTTCAACTCCTGAGTTCCAAAGCTTTGATAAAATGTTTCTAACGAGGAACCACGATAATCGTTGTTTTTTTGGGTTTTTTTTTTTTTTTTTTTTACAATCAGTAAATATCAAATACGTATGTTTAGTGTCTATCAGACAACTTCAGCTTCGCTGGTTTTTTTCGCAAATAGGTCGCTGTTGTGCATGTAGATAACAAGCACATTTCTCTTCATAGACTCCAGTATATTATGCAAGGCAGATGCTAAGCTAATTAATCTGGAATTTTTCATAGAAGATTTGGACAATTCATGGCGAAACTTTGTTTTATAAGTTTGTCAGGAAAGTGTGATGGAGGGGGAGCATCCTTGACCTTTGTAGAGAGATCAACTCTGTGTTGCATGTTCAGTTTTAACATCTGTAAAAGGCCGTGTTGCGGTTTTGGGTGAAAAGGGTCTGGGAGGTAAGGGGATGAAAGGCGATACATGCAGTAGGAGTATGCAACTAGTTTGTCTCGTAGGATATATCTTAAACCTATTTAATGTATTAAGCATATCTGTGCATTTGTCTATGGAATTATAACAATGCAATTCTTCAGTACTAAGACCGATTGTCTAATACCCAACCAATTACATCATTGGTGAATTTATACCACAATAATATAACACATTACTGTGTGTACTGTATTATACCACCAATACACGATTAAAATGCTAAAACGCCTGTCAATTATACGGCACTGTCACTTTTATAGCTAAGGGCTGGTACCTATTTACAGTTAAATGGACTCAACCATTTTTGAACTAGTACAAATTTATAGTTTGATGGACTGGAGGATTTTTGAAATGGTGCCTATTTACACTTAGATAGACTGGACCAGTTTTGAGCTGAGAGTCTTGTAAAAATAAATTACATTTCATGGGGAAAATGCTTATACGGTATTTAGGTACGACCTTTACTTTCTGTTACTTTTAGTTACGACCCTTTTTTTCTACTCGAAGCACAAGGACCGAAATTTGGGGGGAGGGGCCAGTCGATTAGATCGACTCCAGTACGCAACTGGTATTTAATTTATCGACCCTGAAAGGATGAAAGTCGATCTCGGCAGAATTTGAACTCAGAACGTAATGACAGATACAATACCTCTAAGCATTTCGCCCGGCGTGTTAACGTTTCTTATTTCATTATTGCCCACAAGGGGCTAAACATAGAGGGGACAAACAAGGACAGACAAAGGGATTAAGTCGATTACATCGACCCCAGTGCGTAAATGGTACTTAATTTATCGACCCCGAAAGGATGAAAGGCAAAGTCGACCTCGGCGGAATTTGAACTCAGAACGTAACGGCAGACGAAATACCGCTAAGTGTATCGCCCGGCGTGCTAACGTTTCTGCCAGCTCACCCGCTTAGTTACGACCTTTGCGTGCCCAGATTAACTTTGTCTTTCATCCTTCTGAGCTCGAAAAAATAAATAATACCAGCTATGTACTAGGGAAGCTTAATACAAAGCACTAATCAAATCCTGCAGTCCAGTAAATATTTCTTATAAAACACGTTTCATACGAAAGGAATTATAATAATAGAAAGTTAAGTCTCGACCAGATTTGAGTGTTTATCTCGTTAAGAGACAAAGAGGTATGACGTCAACTATTTTCGGACGCTTAATAATTATTTTGGATATACAATTTCTACAGTTACGTCTTAATTTCACATCTGCTCAATTAAGTTTTAAATAAGTGTTGACTTCGAATATTTTCTACTGCAATGCCTTAGACATTTCGGAGTATAGGCGATATAATCAAGCTCAATGTTTCATAGTAATTGTTTTATTGACCGCTGGAAAGATGAAAGACGAAATTCGACTCTAAAGTTATTTGAACATATAAACGCAAAGAGGTGTAAGTACTAGGGGACATTTTGAAGGAGGTTCTAGCATAAAAGAATGTGCTTGCATTTCATTCTTATTTAACACATTATGAAAGTTTATGCTTAAATTTATGTAGATGCTACTACGACTACAACAACAATTACAACAACAGCAACAACTAATAATAATAATAATAATAATAATAATAATAATAATAATAATAATAATAATTACTTGGAACTGCACGCATATTGCGTAAAGTACTGTTTGTCTGAGATCCTTGTTGCGACTTGACAAACAGTACAAAATCCCGGTAGACACAATATCTTCAATCAACAACCTCATGATATTTTATACTGTGCGGCGTCTATAATAATAATAATAATAATAATAATAATAATAATAATAATAATAATAATAATAATAATAAAGGGCTTGAACCTATTTTACCCTACCCAGTAAGCAGCTAAATTTATTTTAGCTCATGCCCTTCCTTTTAGAAGACATATTGACGGCGACAGAGGCCCATACATTTCTTTTCCGATTTTGGATTTTTCTTAACGTTCGTCGGTCTTTGAATAGATCAGCTAAATTGTGCCATTTAGCAATCCACAAACTTGTAGTTTTACTGTAGCTCCACTGACATACATTAATTAATCTTCATTTGAAGTGCTGTAGAACGGTTAGGAAAGAATGCACTTTCCAGCATCCAACCGTTTCTTTTGTGTGTAAATTTTTCTGGTCGCCATAATGGCGGCAAGCAAATGGGTTGGACTCGATCAGAGAAGCTAGTTATTGTTCCGAGCTAAGAACCACTATATGATAACTCGACCTGCTAGAAAATGCAGTTAAATCATCTTTATCTGACACAGTAGAATGCTAAAAATGGATAAACACATAGTAAGGTCAACCCAGTCCTGAATATGATATGCCTATAAAGGAGACGAGCTGATACTCCTCTGAAACTTTGCGAAACCGACGAAAATTAACATTTGACCAACCACCATCTACAGCTGTCACGTGATCATAGCTGGACGAGACAATGAGCCTAAAATTAACCATTCTAGGTCCCGTCTGCCTGTACAACTTCATATTTTTCTTCTGTCAGTCATTGAGCTGCAGCTACGCTGGGGCACTGCCTTTATAATATACCCCAAGATATACAAAAAGACGTGTCTGTCACGGCTGGAATGCCGTTGATCCTAGATTCGCTCGATTCTGTTTGACAACAGTGACAATATGTAATTTTAATTTACACACCAAATAATTTTGACTATTAAATACAGTTGACACAGACTGTAGGACTCCGTCGCATTCTTTTCATTCTTTAAACACTACTTTTAATTAATTAAGTTTTTGATTGAGTTTTTAATATGGCTTTTCGGTTTTGATTTTGTTTTGTTTATTTCTTTTGCTTTTTGTTTCTTTTTGTTTTTATGGGAGTGAGTAGGCTGCTTTGTAGTGTTTTGGGTTTTTTTTTTTGGTCTGTCTTTTTTTTTATTGGTATAATTTTTATTGTTTTTTTATTGTCATTGTTAGTGTTGTTGATATTGTTGGCGTTGTCATTATTGTTGGAGTCTCCCCCCCCCCACTCCTCTTCCGCCATTTCATATTCTTCACTGGTAGGCTGATTAGTTACTGATGTTTAACTATTTAATTATTAACTTGTTTAATTGGGATGGCAGAAACAAATGCAACAAACACTAGGACGTGGGGGAGAGAAAGAAGAAGAAGAAGAAGAAGAAGAAGAAGAAGAAGAAGAAGAAGAAGAAGAAGAAGAAGAAGAAGAAGAAGAAGAAGAAGAAGAAGAAGAAGAAGAAACAAGATTGTGAATCAATGACAGAATTTCTACCAGATTGTTTGATCTGCTAGAAATAGCAGCCGAATTCCCAATTAACATCACGTGCCTTAAAATATCGGGAACGTTACATTAGATAATGTAATTTCAGTTACAAGAGGAAAATGCAGGGTAGTCACAGCTGAACTTTTCCTATTCGTTTGCTCATTCAGTGGTAACCTGGTGTTAAACAATCACAAGAACAACAGCAAGGCCACAAATTTAGTGGGTGGAGGGCATGATAGACTGGATCATTGTCGGCTCATGACTAGTGCATATTTTGATCGATCCTCAGGTCGATGGCAGTCAACGTCAACCCTAACCAGATTTGAACCCAGAACGTATAAACGACAGAACTAAATACAGCAAAAGATTTTTTTTTCCACTGGTTTGCAGGTTCAGTTACGATGTTTGTGTTGGAATTGCGGGATTTGGGGTTTGATCCCACACCGCTGCATCTTGGAAAATCGTATGTTTTACCGTAGCCTCAGATCGACCGAAACCTTATTAGTAAAATTGGGTGGACGGCATCTACGCCATCTAAGACCACATACTGTCCAGCTTATAAGCACATTTTGTTTGTAATACGTTAAAATAAATAAAATAAGACTGCCAGATGTACTGCATCTGCTTTTAAATGGTGGATCCAACTCACCTATTTGACATCTTTGAGTATCTTTTCCTACATTCAAACCACATCGTTGTCCTGGGATATAAAGATCTGCTTCTTTTTCTGAAGCTCTGCAAAAAAAGTTAATGGCGTGCCCTTCTTTCCTAGATTAATTATTAATAATTAGCATCCAATAATATTAGACATTACATCATCATAAGACGGTGGAGATGAAGACAACAGCGTTACCGATAAACCATTGAGCCATAAAGAAAATTTTCATATTTTTCTCTCACGTAAATCATTTTGAGATTTCATGCAAAATTTCTAGGAATTTCTCAATAACATCTCAATAACATCTCTAGGAATTTCTCAATAACATCTCAATAACATCTCTAGGAATTTTTCAATAACATCTCTAGGAATTTCTCAATAACATCTCTCCCATTTCCTCCAAAAGGCCCCTCAATAACATCTCAATAATATCCCTAGGAATTCCTCAATAACATCTCTCCCAGTTCCTCCAATAGGCTCCTCTAGACTTTTCAATTAAATCTTTGTTGTTTCTTGAATGAAAACTACCTGGAATCATTAAAATTGCTTGGGAACCTATTAAAAGCTTTCCTATTCAACCATCAAAATTTCTCTAGGTTTTACGACGTAATACTTTTGGGTTTCACTACAAAAGTCATTCTTGAATCTCTTAAAAGTCTTCAATCTATTGAATCAAACATTAATCGCATAAACCTCGCTTACATATTAGCATTTTCTCGCCAACACCGTCGTCACTGCCGCTAACATTCATCATCCACTACCACTACTACTACCGTCACCAATACAACAATTTTCACCACTGCAGCTACCATCATCACCACCACCAGCAACAAAACAACAAAACTATCACTGCCACCACCGCCGCTACCACCACATGTAGTAAGGCAACGGTGCCTATACTAAAGACAGCAACAGCGTGACTAACCACTCACAAAACGACAATAACAAAATAATACCAGCCACAACAGAAGAGCAGAGCCATGAACGCCATTCTTAAAGTTTTCGGATATAAGTGAAAACAGAAATAGGATGTGATCAAGCGTGTAACCTATATCCTACTAAGAGGGATGGGGGAAACGGAATAGTTTTACTCAGGGGTTGTGGTGAAGAAGAAGAAGAAGAAGAAGAAGAAGAAGAAGAAGAAGAAGAAGAAGAAGAAGAAGAAGAAGAAGAAGAAGAAGAAGAAGAAGAAGAAGAAGAAGAAGAAGAAGACTGGTACTTTATTTAGCGATCGACGACCCAAATAGATGAAATGCAAAGTTGATCTCAGCAGGATTTGAAGCCAGAGCGCTGAAAGATTCCCCGATGAAAACTGCCAACAGAAAAATGTGAGGCATTTTGCCAATGTAGTAAATTGCTATAGTTCTCTGTACTTCCCCTCTCTTAATGCTCGCTCTTATGTTTGAAATCAAAATTACACGTGATGATTTATACAGCTTTACCTGCTATATTTATTAATGGCTGTTATTTAATGTTAGACCTTCACTAACTGCTTAAACCAAAGGCCACTGCATTACCCACTCTCAAATGAAAATAGAAAATGGATAGACGTAAATAATGAAACATTGTTTATGCAATCTCAATATAAATATAGCAGAAAACATAAGAATGAAATAATTTGATAATGATGAAAAGAAAAACATCGAATGTGAATAATCAGATAACGACGTAAAGTGTTTGTTGATTGCAGACGGGAAAGTTAAGATTTCACACATAATTTGTGTGGAGCCGTTTAGCCCAAGATCTGTTCCGATAGAACCAGAGCGGTAATCAAATGTGTTCTGGGGGTGGTCATTCCATCTTTCATCCATGTACACATACACACACACGCGCGCGCATAACGTTTCAGATCTTGCTTTTCGTCTGAGAGTGGTAAAAAAGTTAGCTCTTCTGATGTCCCGCGTTCGATCCCATTACAGGGTATTTTGGGAAAGTTTCTTTTATCTTAGCGCCAGAACGATTCTAATCTTCTGAGTGACATTCGCTAGGCAAAAACTGCAGTTTTGCGCTATTATCAAGGTACTTCGTTGCTTCTGATACTCTTGTATTGCTAGCGTAACTTGTTAGAATGGTTGACAGTATAATAGGGAGAATCGCCACAAACAGTACTGACCCCAGTACAGTTCCTTTTGGTCATTCCTCTGCGAATTGATGTCTCCCCCGAGAGAGCATCGTTAGTTGCAATTTCCTGACTCCCTCTTTTTAAAATATCATGCAGCTACCCCTGTAGTTTTCCAGCTATGCCAAAGCTACGCAGTTTCTGACATAGTATTCCATTATCAGTTTTAACGAAGGCCTAGGTAAAGTCGAGACACGTCACATCTACATTTAAATGATAGAACTATTTTTTTTTATTTCAGTCATAATCTTGTAGTAGCTATATGAAGCAGCTCCTTCTTTGACGGAAGCTGTGCTGCAGTCTCAGTGAGAAAGCCATTTTCTCTAGGAACGTGATCAGTTTTCTTCTGACAACGCATTCCATAATCTTGCACAATGAACTACAAGAGCCATTTTGTGGACATTTGTAATAAACTTAATATTTCGGAAAATAAAAGCTATTGAAATACTTCAGGGGCATCCTTTTGAAGCAAAATTAATTTTTGAGTTGTAAACAGATTAATTTTCAAGTGGTTATGACTTATGATGACCTTTACATCAGTTGTCAAGATATGAATAAATATATCATATTAAATTATAGTCCTTCTTAATGACCGCAGAATTCTTTTAAATAAATATCAACAGCCACATCACATTTCTGTATTGAACTTGGTATAATATCATAAGTATTACGAGCTTTACACAGTTGCATCGTTACTTACAACTGAATGAGATTAAGGATAACATAGCCGTTTTGATATGTATAAGGAAAGCAGTCTGTTTGATAAGCATTGTATGAATCTACTATAGTGAGCAGATTAGTAATCTATTTAGAAAGCCAGCAAATGGATTTGTTTGTACATTATTACTGAATAGAATTTAGAAATAAAAAAATCTAGCATTACATGCATTTTGAATGTTAAATTGTTTTCAAAGAATAAAATTTGGTAATGTAGCATTATACAATTTGACTTCGGTATTTGATTTAGAATCAAGTAAATTTATTTACGCTCACCATGGAAATTACAGACAGTGATCTTCATAAAATAGGTACCGTATAGCAGTTGAGTTTATGAAAGAGGAACCAGACTGCGAACTTGATGCAAAAATAAGAAAGACTGTAAGTGCTTCCTTCAAGAAATTTACGTGAAATGAAGAAAGGTGGTTTATTAGTAAAAAAAAAAGAGAAGAAAACTAGGTTATGAGTGTTATGATAGAAAAAAAATGAAAAAAACACATGTGATTATTATGTTGTTTTTGAAATTCCTTACAAGGGAAATTCATTAGCTGCAGAAAAATCTAACGTAAGTAAAGCATGGAGAATCACTCGATGATTTGGAGAGGAAACAGTTGAGATGCACAGACAAACTGTAGGGATAATGTAAAAGAGTGGCAATGAATGAACAAAATGATGAAAGTAGGTTATTTGGATTGTTGTTAACAGGTTGTAACAATAATCATGCTAGAATAATAGGAAAAAAGTTAAGTGGTGGGCGAGAAAGTTGCAGTGCTGGAGTCTTCAATGGGTCAGAAAAAAAAAACGGAAGTTGAAATCTCACATTTCTGAAAGCTGAGAAGCAAAAACTGCAGCAATATATTTTTGAAAAATTGCATGCAAAGTGGAACCACCTTGACAGCATGGGAAAAGGAAGAACTACAATACAAGGGAACACTGGTATGAACGTTCTTCACCATAACCCCTCACCCTCTCCACTTAACAACTATATTGAAAATGAGTCTGAGAAAGTTATCTTTTCGAGGTTTGTGCAGCGGTTTCCATTTATTATACGAGTCATTTCTTCAAAAGAAAGAGTAAATGTAGAACAATAGTAAACGTTATGCTCTGACATATATGCTTCTTTTTTATCGACTTATTCCCGCGAACAATAAAGAAACACTTTCGGGGCTCAACTCGGATCAGTATTACACCAATTTTACACTAGATTCTTGGTTACAGCTGGGAAATAATCGAGTTAAATAGTGGTTCCGGCTTAGGTTTCTGGATTAATCGGGGCTGGTAGGCTATCATAAAATCATACGATCTGTTCCAAAATTATTCAAATTCTTTTACTTCCGACACATGTTTCGAAGATGTCATTGGTATTATTCCAAAGGAATAAAATGTTATAAAACAATGTAATCTTCTCTTCAGGGAAATGAAGAAATGAAACTCGTCAATAAGACATTTTAACACAATATGACATTTTAACAGAATATGCCAGCTCGCCGCCTATGGCGAGGCATATATTCTTTTCTACTCTAGGCACAATGCCCGAAATTTTGGGTGAGGGGGGGGGAGTCGATTAGATCGATCCCAGTACGCAACTGATACTTAATTTATCGACCCCAAAAAATGAAAGGTAAAGTCGGCCTCGGTGGGATTTAAACTCAGAACATAAAGACAGACGAAATACCACTAAGCGTTTGGCGCGGCGTGCTAACGTTTCTTATTTCCTTATTGCCCACAAGGGGCTAAACATAGAGGGGACAAACAAGGACAGACAAAGGGATTAAGTCGATTACATCGACCCCAGTGCGTAACTGGTACTTAATTTATCGACCCCGAAAGGATGAAAGGCAAAGTCGACCTCGGCGGAATTTGAACTCAGAACGTAGCGGCAGACGAAATGCCGCTAAGCATTTCGCCCGGCGTGCTAACGTTTCTGCCAGCTCGCCACCTTTGCCGACGCATATATTGCTATATATTTTTTTCAGTTCTCAGACCTGCAACATTACCAAAATAATACAAAATATCCATATTCCTAAGTGAACGAAACAACAACAATAACAACAGCGACGTCACTAACAACAACAACATCAGTAACAACCTTTGTACAAGTACGTCTCGAATTTGTTTCAATAATGTTAGCACAGAAACTATTTTGAATTCTCTCCATATTGTTATTACTATAGCAATGGAATATTGTGATATATAAGAAGTAAATGATAGGAAAATAATTTTAGCTCGCTTTTGGCATTTTAAATTTCGCTGACGTTTAGATATTAATTATTTGGAGTTATTGTAAATTATATGGGTTTCTCTCTCTCTCTCTCTCTCTCCCTTTCTCTCTCTCTCTCTCTCTCTCTCTCTCTCTCTCTCTCTATCTATCTATCTATCTATCTCTCTTTCCAGTCATTTGTTTCGCTATGGGTTTTTTTCTTCCAGTAACAGAAATTTGATTAGAAAAGAGTATGAGCGCACATATTTATTTGTGTGTGTTGAGAGAAATGGAAGCAGTGAGTAATGACATGGGTGGGAGGGGGGAGGACTGGCCTCTCAATTCTTTATTTTTTAAGTCAAACGAAAGATTAGATAGATAGATAGATAGAGAGAGAGAGAGAGAGAGAGAGAGAGAGAGAGAGAGAGAGAGATAAGAGACTGACAGAAATATCAAATAGATACAAAGACAAACATATATGTGTGTGTGTGTGTGTGTGTGTGTGTGTGTGTGTATGTATATATATATATGTGTGTGTGTGTGTGTGTGTGTATACACACGGATAATGTAGTTATATATATACAGATAATGTGTTTATAGACAGATAGATAGATAGAGAACTAGGAAGGTAGGTAGGTAGGTAGACAAACAGAAAGATGGTCATGTATGAGTGTATACACGCACATTTGTAAGTCTGTGTTTATATATTTTTACAGCCCTGTTTCCATGCCAATCTCAATAAAAATGGCTAAGAATATCGGCTGTTAAATTCCTCTCGAGACATCACACAGTATAGTCTAAGATAGTGTATGGTGTCAGAGAAGCGAGAGCGAGAGAGATGCAAGAGACACAGAGAGACAAAGAGCTAAAAAGGCAAATAGATTGAGAGCGATCGAGTTTCTCTGTGACGTAGATACTTTCACTTCCTTCTTTAGACCAGTGTCTTCAGGTGAAAGGAAATAGAAAACAAACACTTGGCCTAGACTTAAACATAGACGAGGCCTTCTACTTGTTATATGACGAGTCGGCCGGTATATAAGCGAGTCTCATTTTATGAGTCATGGTGTAACACTGAAAGAGTCTCAAAGGTCTCATCTTATAGTTTTGAAACATTTAAAATATCGGGGAGATTCAGCGTGACACTGTGTGTGACAAGAGTGGCCCTTTGAAATACATGTACAACAGAAACAGGAAGAAAGAGTGAGAGAAAGTTGTATTGAAAGAGTACGGCAGGGTTCGCTACCACCACCTGCCGGGGCCTCGTGGAGCTTTAGGTGTTTTCGCTCAATAAACACTCACAACGCTCGGTTTGGAAATCGAAACCGCGATCCGACGACCGCGAGTCCGATGCCTTAACCACTGGGCCATTGCGCCTCCACAATAATGTGTAAGACATAGGACTAAGAGCCACAACAGAACGTTTAGTAAAATAACTAAGAAATATTTCAACGAGAAACTAATGTGCTAATTTCACCTTGATTGGAATATATTCGTTTAGAAACTTTTTAAAAAAGGTTTTAGAAGCTCTTCGAATTTGACTGAGTTTTGATGATTTAATTTAGTCAACAAGCTCTACTTCCGCAACAAGATGATTGCGAGGTTTAACAAATTATTAGCAAATGCTGTTTCTCGATTCTTGGAAAACGTTGAAATTAAATTCTTGAAAAAAGGTGAGCAAAAACACAAATGCAATTTAGTCTCATTGTTTCTAGACTATATTCAATTATATTTATTGCTGCTTTTCGCAAAGATGTTTTGACGATAGAATACGTCTGGGTATGCATTTCAGCATTGCGTTATTCACAGATATAGGTGACCAGGATTTGACAGTTTAGTTTATAAATGCTTCTCAGAGACAAGAGGAAGATTTAAAAGGCTGATATTTTATTTAATTTAGTTAAGATTTTATTTAACGGTTGGAAAATTGTATTTTATTCAAATATTTAAAACAAAAACATAAAAGATTATTTATAAAAATACAGGGCAATACTAGAGGGATGTGAACCGCTGCCCTTAGCAGTTGATCGGCTAGAAGTAGTTATCAAATCAAACTCAAACCAAATATTACTGCTTTTAATATGCCATGTAGGTAGTTACCATGTAGGTAGGTATAAGAAGAATCTCGTTGTTGAAAGTATGAGATGCTAGTGGTGATAGAACAACACGGCTAAATTAACGAGGCTGCTGGTCGGTTGGATCCTTTGAACTTTCAAAGCGAGAGAACAGGGAACCATGGAGAACATTTGACCAGAGCCATTTAGACTACTACTCCCAGCTATGGTCCGCATACAGTGTAAAGTTAACGGAAGAACTCAAAGCAATCGTGCGAAGCTCGACAAAGAAGATCGTCTCAACATGTCAGCTCCTGGGAAAGGCTGAAAAAGTTAAGACTCCACTCCCTAGAACTTAAGCAGGAAAGATATGCAGAATTATACATTCGGAAAATCCTGAAAGAACTTGCACATTGAAAGTCGCGCAAAAACCAGAACAGGGGTGCTACTGCATAATTCCAAAAACCCCAGCATTGCCATCAAGATACAGGACCCAGCTACAGCAAGAGCTCGGGTTGCAAGAGCCTACAGCTTTTCAATATCCTCTTCAAAACTTAGGGGACCTATATAGGGTGGATGTAGGTATCTTCAAAACAAAACTCAGTCTCCTGCTGTCAAGAGTCCCGGATGAATCTGCTTTGTGGCAGGAAACGCTGATGAGGGGAGCAGCATCAGAACTCCCTCATTCACCAAATGCCACATATCAGAGGAGGTTTCAAAAAATGAGTGTAGCGAAACTAACGGGCGTGCTCCAGCTGAAGCTAGTAAAAGAATAAAAGTGTGTGTGTGTGTGTGTGTGTGTATGCACCAGATTGTTTGTATGTATATCTTATACATGAAGACTGGTTGAAGATGGCTGAAAGGCTTTTCATCATTGGTCTGCTCAGACTGGGCCAACCTGCATCAAGTACTTCTGTACAAAATCTTCTTTATATTTACTAAAATGGCTAATATTTTTAAATACTGTGTACGTGTATGTATATATATATATATATGTGTGTGTGTGTGTGTGTGTGTGTATGTGTGTGTATGTGTGTGTGTGTTTGTGTGTGTGCGTGTGTGTGTGTACGTGTGTATGTGTGTGTGTGTGTGTATTATGTAGGTGTGAATGTGTTTGTGTGTATACATATATGCATGAATGTAGTATGCGTGTATATATATATATATATATATATATATATATACATATATAAACACACACACACACACACACACACACACACACATACATATATATATATATATATATATATATGTTTGTATGTATGTATATGTATATCATTAATCTATCTACAGTATGGAGTGGTGTTGTTCAATACACTAGTTTATTATTTCGTCCATATATAAACTAACAAATATCCTTTTGAATGTTTGAATATATAATTATATTAAAAGGTCTTTTTATGAAATATTTAATTGTATAAATGGTCCTATTGAATATATAACGTTTTCATGAGACTTCTGCAGCGTATGCGAGTAACAGTTTCTCCAGGATGGTCTAGAGCAGTGTTTTCCAAACTCATACTCCCTCTCCGACTTGGAAATCTTGAATGTTTCTGTGGCCCCCAACACATTATTAGCGAAAAAAAAAAACACCTCCTCAGTTTTGTAACAAATGGTTAATAGTAGAAACAAGTCACCTTTGAAAAAATTAAAAGCCTTTAATAAAAATAGAATTTATAAAAATGTATCAAATAATAACGAAATTTTAAATTGGTATAATTTACGTTTATTATTATGAAATATATTTCTATGAATATTTATAAAGTGATACTTTAAATGCAAGCAATTTTTGAACAAACATTTACACTGATAAATGTTAAAATTCCACGAAAAATCAATGTCTATTAACTGTTCATTTATTATCTCTTATTCTACTTCACAAAAGCAAAAATATCTTGTGGGTTCGATAAAAAAATTCATCTATACTCATACGTCATTTGCTCGATGTAACACTCTTAAAAATAAACATCTCTTGACACTCAGAAGATAAATAACTTCTAAAAGTTGATTACTTTTTTGAGTCTAAAAATATAATATTTTTAGCAAAATATGAAAAATATTTTGTTGTACTTCGGGATGGGTTTTTTTTTTCATTTTGCCAAATTTATTCCAAATAAACACAAGCACTATATATTCGTTCTTCATTCGTTTATTACCGTTCTATTTTAACTCATGTCCAGTTGTCCGGAAATCTTTCGCCACACATCTGTAACCTCTTCAGCGAAGAACAGAATGGACTAAGCGGAGCAGGAGCACGCACGAAGACGAAAGGTGTCGCAGAAGAGGTCGCAGATGTGTGACGAGAAATTTCCGGTCAATGGACATGAGTTAAAATAAGAACAGTAATAAATGACTGAAGAACGAATATATAGTGCGTGTGTTTATTTGGCGAAAACAAATTGACCATCCCGAAATACAACAATATCTGTTTCAACACACGATTTCACATCTTGCAACACAAATTTATAAGCATAAAGGATATATGTATCTTTTAATTGTACTTATTCTGTAAAACGTTTGTAGCTGATGCGGCTTCGCAGTTTTTCGAATATCTGGACTCGTGATTGATAGAACCAAACGAAGATCACGTCTTACAATTTCTAAGCGATTGCGAGCTTTTGATAGTAGGAGAGACACTCAGTTAAATCCTGACTCAACTAGATAAAAAGTAAGAAAGACAATGGCATATAATTTTATTTCCTGCCAAAGCAATAGGAATTTCACAGCAATTTCACAACTTATTCATTAAATTTAGCTTGAGTACAATATTTGCAATTCACAGGAATATTAGTGAACTTTCCAATATTTCGAGAACTAATGATGTATTCGGATGTTAATATCAGAATTAAATGTCATATATATATATATATATATATATATATATATATATATAATGGTAATAATAATAGGGATAAAAATCCAAATTTACAGGTACAAATTCAATTTAATTTAATTTATCAAAATTAAAACTAAATTAAATTTCACAATATATAACATATAAATATATAATTTAGAGAAGAAAAACCACAATTCTTGAATTCATCCATGAAAATCCATAGTCATATATAGAAAAATTTAATAAGTAAATACACTAAAAAGACCTATAATAAAAATACAAAGTAATAAATATTAAAATAATAAAATAAATATCAAAATAATAAAATAATAAAATACTATTTTATTATTTTAATATTTATTACTTTGTATTTTTATTATAGGTCTTTTTAGTGTATTTACTTATTAAATTTTTCTATATATGACTATGGATTTTCATGGATGAATTCAAGAATTGTGGTTTTTCTTCTCTAAATTATATGTATATATATATATATATATAAATGTGTGTGTGTGTGTGTGTGTGTGTGTGTGTGTGTGTAAGAGGATATCCCATGATACCATGATTTTAAATGAGGTTGTTAGCTTTACATTGCTTTGGTTTGTATTAGAAGTTAAATACAAGGCTAATACTTTTGTCATTATCAATAGAAGTAACCCAAGACACTTTCAGCATCACTACAAATGATTGTGAGGCGAAGACACTGGAACACGTCCACCCTCGCCTACTTTATCTGATAAAACGGTCGGACAGAAATCAGAAACTTTGTCGCTGGCTGCCTGGTTCCTACAAACGTCTCAAATATCATGAGTTGAAAATGTAAATTAACCTGTAATTGGCGATTCTTAGAGTTTTGGATTTCAGATAAGGTTGTTATTTTTACATTGCATTACATTGAAGCTAAATTTATGCTATGATTTTAGATCAGTGGCGGGGAACGTACGACCTTCGAAAGATTGCGTGCTGCCTTCTCAAAGGAATACAGCGTTTGGAAGGAAATCATTACATTGGAATAGATTTTTGTTGATGTTTTTAAAAGCCTATCTTTCCAACTGGCTGTATATTTTAGAAACACATACATGTGTAATTACCATTGATTTGTCACCTTATGCATCCCTTTTGAGCGACCGAGCATATTTTTAAGTACGTTTTGCTATGACGACAAACATTGATTTTAAAACTTAAGTATACAAGTTATAATTTGTTTATATTTTGTTACAGTTTATATGAATAGTACATTTTATAAAATAAACAAAATTTAGTCGTATAGAATATTTTTAATGCAACCTGTTAGATGACAGTTAACTATGGCCCTCTACCATAAAAAGATTCTCTGCCAATGTTGAATGATAGTGAAACTAATCTCATGATACCATAATTTTAAATCCAGTTATTATTTTTAGATTACTATGATTTTAGATCACAGTAAATGTAAAATAATACTAGCGTCACTATGCCGTGGTTTTATATCAAGTCGGTTATTTTTACATCCTTTGATTTTTTTTTATCAGTGGTGTGGCTCATACCTTTTTTTTAAAGAAAAATCTATGTTTTTTACTAACTGTGAATTTCATAAACATCCATTATACTTCCTTATACTCTTTACTCTTTTACTCTTTTACTTGTTTCAGTCATTTGACTGTGGCCATGCTGGAGCACCGCCTTTAGTCGAGCAAATCGACCCTTGGACTTATTTTTTGTAAGCCTAGTACTTATTCTATCGGTCTATTTTGCCGAACCGCGAAGTTACGGGGACCTCAATTCACCAACATCGGCTGTCAAGCGATGTTGGGGCAACAAACACAGACGCACAAACATATACACACACATAAATAAATAAATAAATAAATAAATATATATATATATATATATATATATATATATATATATATATATATACGACGGGCTTCTTTCAGTTTCCGTCAACCAAATCCACTCACAAGGCTTTGGTCGGCCGAGGCTATAGTGGAAGACACTTGCCCAAGGTGCCGCGCAGTGGGACTGAACCCGGAACCATGTGGTTGGTAAGCAACTCTGTATTTACTTTCGACTTAACCCCTTCCCCCAAATTTGAGGCTTTGTGTTTCCAGTAGAAGGATCGTTATCACTATTGTTGTTGTTGTTGTTGTTGTTGTTGTTAAACAATACCAAATATTATCTCCCCCTCCTATAAGAATATGTTCAGATAGCCATTTCTATGGTTTCAATACATCTCTTGGTTAAGTTTAATTTCGACATTTCATGAGAAAGGTGGGAAAATTCTACACCGCCCCGAAGTCCACCCACCCCAGCTCCGGAGCCCGGATGTAGGTTTCGATGTGTTTGCCTGACCACTTTCACCCGCTACTACCGCCATTGCATTTTGTAAAGGCTGCGATATATTTATATTTTATTGTCATGCTTCCTGGAAAAAAAGCTTCTGTAGAAGCTACAGCAACCCGAACAGCTTAAGCTCAATGTGAATAGAATTATGAAACATATATACACTTATTTTGTTTCTTATTCTTCTTTTAGTCTAACAGACGTTGCAGTTGATCAATATAAGTACAGTCCAGACGAAGAGACACTTGAAAATAAAATGGAAGTTGCAAATCGTAATGCAGAGAAGACAGATTATGTTTTTACTCTTTTGTATATATATATATATATATATATATATATATATATATATATATATATATATATATAGAGAGAGAGAGAGAGAGAGAGAGAGAGAGAGAGAGAACAAATAGTGAGGGATTATTAATCCGGCCAAATACTTCATAAGCTCTATGACGAAAGTAGCATTAATTTTTCTAAGATCGGTCAATTTGTCTCAATTGATCGATAGACCAATTGAGTAAACCTATCAGTGACGTACGTATAATGACTACCGGAAACTGCTGTAAGCCAAATTTGCGCAAATAAAGGAATTATATGTAATGACCATTATTTTTAACTTGTTTCTTATATATATTGACGTTTCCTTGTCAATTTCGCCGTCCGAAAAATGTGGCGAACCAGTGAATGGCTCGTTGGAAACCTCTTATCAGCTGCTGGGTTGCATAAAAATTACTACATAGCATAAATTGTTGGCACTCCGTCGCTTACGACGTCGAGGGTTCCAGTTGATCCGATCAACGGAACAGCCTGCTCGTGAATTTAACGCGAAAGTGGCTGAGCACTCCGCAGACACGTGTACCCTTAACGTAGTTCTCGGGGAGATTCAGCGTGACACAGTGTGACAAGGCTGACCCTTTGAATTACAGGCACAACAGAAACAGGAAGTAAGAGTGAGAGAAAGTTGTGGGGAAAGAGTACAGCAGGGTTCGCCACCATCCCCTGCCGGAGTCTCGTGGAGCTTTAGGTGTTTTCGCTCAATAAACACTCAGAACGCCCTAACCACTGGGCCATTGCGCCTCAACATAGCATAAATAAATAAATAAATAAATAAATAAATAAATAAATAATAACCAATATGTAGTGTTCATCTACTGATATTCTGGCGTATACTATACTGTTAGTGCTGGTAATGCGCTATCCGGACTACCTTTTCTGTCAATTAATCTTGACAGAAACGTGATTTAATTTTTAGTGCAGAGACAACAGCAGTGAATGGAACGTGTGACACAAATTAATCTCGATTAGACGACGCAAGTTATCAAGATGTATCAAGACGAGAGCAAACACCCGCATTCATTCTATCCCTATCTGTCACCTCAACCTCATTATCTTTCTCTCTATCTATCGTTATCTCTTCATATGTCAGCCGCTCTCCCTCTCTGTCTCTCTCACTTTCAGAATATATATATATGTGTATATACAGGGTGTCCACAAAGTCTGGGTACACGGAGTAAATAAAATCATAACATAAACAATTAAATATAAGAAATAATAATTTCTTAAAGCATGTGTTAATCTCCATGTGGGTACATGGAGTAAATAAAATCATAACAAACAATTATATATAAGAAATGATAATTTCTTGAAGTATGTGTTAATCCACATGTACCCAGACTTTGTGGACACCCTGTAGAAAGCGAGAGAGAGAGAGAGAGAGGGAGAGAGCGAGATATAGACACACATACATACATGTAAATATACACATACACCCTCACATAATACTATAAGGAGGAGAACCAATGCTCATCACCTTTTTAGCTCTTCCCGATCAGGGTGATCGATGCTATAGCACTTAGCTTCGGTGTATTATACTTAATACGCCACCCGGTTTAACATTTCCACCCTTCGATGTCGTTAGCGAGGTTCATACTGTTGCAAGTATCTAAGCAAGGTCTTCGGTGTGCTAACGTTTCTTATTTCTTTACTGCCCACAAGGGGCTACACACAGAGGGGACAAACAAGGACAGACAAACGGATTAAGTCGATTATATCAACCCCAGTGCGTAACTGGTATTTATTTAATCGACCCCGAAAGGATGAAAGGCAAAGCCAGTAGAGTTAGTGGAAGGTGGGTTAGACAATTACATCGATCCCAGTACTTGATTGGTACTTTATTATATCGACCTCTGAGAAATGAAAGGCAGAGCCGACCTCAGCGGGATTTGAGCTCAGAACCTAATAAACCGGAATGAATAACGCAAGACATTTTTTTTTCTCAACGATTTCGCCAAATCACTGCTCTAATTCTTCTTAAATGATAAGGATATCGAAGCTAGACACAATGCTAGACATTTTCGGAAGAAGGTGTAATCAGTTTTATTGATCCCTGTTATTGGCTATTATTTTACCGACCCCCATCAACACAGCTACTCCGTGCGTAGATTAAAGGGGAAAAAAAACGACTGATGATTTCTATTAATACGCAGTAAAATGCATATTATTTTTATTAGAAAAATGTTATTAGACGAGTGTCTATTAAATTATAGCTGTTGTGTGACTAGAGTTTTCTGAGAGGCCAAGAATTATCTAGAAATATGTAGGCGAATGGAAAGAATATTTTCTCTGTCTGATTAAATAAATTCTTTCTGAGATCTAATTAAGAAGGTCGTTTAGTTCATTGTAAAACATTTCAAAGTATTCCTAAGTGAAATCTTTGATTTATTTTCCATTCCCTTTTAATACGTCACGAAGAAGGGGCGATTACATGGCGACATTAATGTTGTTTTTTTCTTTTTTAAGCTTCATAGCCTGATTATGCAAACACATACTCAAAGACATTCCGTTCATGACCATCCGGTATGCTTCCAGGTATTATGTTCCCCAGATTAAAGTATTCAATATGTTCTTCCTTTATGAAGACGGTAAGGTGAGAATTGAAGATTTGACTGCTATTTTCAGTCAGGGCAAATTTGGAAGCTCCTTTGGAGGGTTATGATATCCATGAATTCATACATGGTGTAAGTGAGCTGAAAAAAAGTTCAACGAAGTGAAACAAACCTGTTGCCTAAGTTCGAAATCGCGTTGCAGATTCGGCATCTGAAGAGGGGTTTTGTTTGTTTTTTTGTTTTTTTTTTTGGGGGGGGGGGGTGCCGGTATGGTAGTGCGGTTAAGAAACTTTCTTTAAAACCATGTCTCACTGCGCGCCACCTTGGGCCTTCTACTATAATCCCGGACCAACCTATTTCTTGTGAGTGAATGTGATAGACGGAAACCGTGCGGAAGCCTGTCGTATGTCTGCACGTGTGTGTCCATTTGTGTATGTCTTTGTGCCTGTATTTTTTCACCCGCATCCACCCGCTTGGCAACCGTTTCTAAGTTACGCCCCCGTAACTTAGCGGTTCGACAAAAGAGACTGGTAGTATATATATATATATATATAATGTATAGGGTAGCGAGTTATTTTTTTTAGAAATTTCACTACCAGTGGCCTAGCATATATAAAAAGCCAATAGACAACATATTCTCAATATAAAATAGGGTACATTTAAACAAAAGAGAAACTGCCTTCAACAGGCAGCTTTACACGTTAGAAGACTGCTTCTTCTAGCGTGTAAAACTGCCTGTTGAAGGCAGCTTGTCTTGTGTTTAAAGTGTATATATATATATATATATATATATATATATATATATATACACGTGTGTGTGTGTTAATTCCAAATTAATTGACTGCCCACTACTGGCGTTTGTCGCTATGTGCGATTGTAAGTACCTAACAACAGATAACGCAAGATAACAGCGATTAAGTTTAATGTCATTTGCTGTTAATCATAAACGTTAATTATTTTAAAATATGTTACTTGTTGCTCGGTTAATTTGAAGAAGATTGATCGCATGATGTTTTAATACGTAGTTTGCAAATCCTGCTGCATTTTGTAGAGGTATGGTGGTCTCTCGGCCAGTTAGAAATAACAGCCAAACTCCCTCGTATCACTCCCTCCTGTATTATATGTATGGAGATACTTTAGATGTTGGTATCAGAGACATCACTAGGCTTGGAAACAGAGGATGGGATGTCACGGCTGGAGTATCTTTTATCATGTGCCAGCTTGACTATGGTGACTTAGGTTGTTGTTGTTGGCACTCCGTCGCTTACGACGTCGAGGGTTCCAGTTGATCCGATCAACGGAACAGCCTGCTCGTGAAATTAACGTGCAAGTGGCTGAGCACTCCACAGACATGTGTACCCTTAACGTAGTTCTCGAGGATATTCAGCGTGACACAGCGTGACAAGGCTGGCCCTTTGAAATACAGGCACAACAGAAACAGGAAGAAAGAGTGAGAGAAAGTTGTGGTGGAAGAGTACAGCAGGGTTCGCCACCATCCCCTGCCGGAGACTCGTGGAGCTTTAGGTGTTTTCGCTCAATAAACACTCACAACGCCCGGTTTGGGAATCGAAACCGCGATCCTATGACCACGAGTCCGCTGCCCTAACCACTGGGCCATTGCGCCTCCACCAGCTACTAATACTTTAACCGATCCCTACCCTTAAATATGTGGGTTTCTCTTACTGAGTCTTTTGATTAATAGCTTGTGTTGTACTCTTGGCAAAGTTCCTGTTAATTATTTCGCGGGCCTCCTTTTAAATATAGCCAAAATTTGCATAAAAAGAATTGTTTTCTGTTTTATAGCGTATAAAATAAGACAATAAATGTGAGAGATATCATCTGTCTCAGGAATTTAGTCGATATGCTTCAATGCTACCGCCAACCGTATCTACACGCGTATAAGTCCCACTGTTTTATATTTGATTTTAACTGAAAAAAAAAACAGGGATTGCGACTTATAAAACGGAGTAAAGCTAAAAGAATGGAAAGGAAAAACCTTTGTTGCAATATTTATACACTAGAAAATACGGCATATTAAATATTTACCTGTTTATTTATTTCTTTGAAAAATGTTCTTATTTTTTATATTTATATTTATATGAATGTCTAGTTCTCTTGTCTGTACTTTATGGCTGGAGAAACAATGAATCCATGTAGGAAGTCTTTTCTTTTTTTTTTTTTTTTTTTCATAAATGAACATTCCAGCACATCGCCATTATAATTACCATCATCATCACTTTTACCATTATCTTAATTCGATGACATCACCATCACCGCTAGCATCATTGCTCTCATCCTTATCGTCATCGCTAACACCACCTTCGACACAATCCACTGCAACATCATTTTCCTCCTCCTCCTCCTCATCATCATCATCATCATCATCATCATCATTATCATCATCCCTATCACCACTATTACCATCAGCATGACCACCATCTCCATCATCATCATGATCATCATCATCATCATCATCATCGCCATTACAGCTACCATTGTCACTATAGCTACTGGCATTTCCTTCACCATTATTGAAATTATCATAAACATCAATGATAATTCCTATCAACTGTAGCAGACGCGTTAGCATTCGCTCTGCCTTCACACAGCGCAACATCGGACCACCCACGCAAGCATCAGCCAAACCACCGTTGCCTCAACAACATTACCATCATCACTATCACCAATACGAGTGTACTACGACCACACCATTCTAGTAACAACTACCAGCACCACCACCACTACTACGTCAACAACAGCATATTAACGTCACCGCTTTAACATTCACCATTACTACATTTCAACGACGAGTTCTCTAAGTACGCCTGCAAGGAATTGCCGGTAAATCTGCCTTGCAGACAAACGGAATCCGTGGACAAGGTAGCGTCTGACATAAAAACGGAATCGATGGACAGTATAATGTGTCATCGGTGAAGGCAGGGAGGGGATAACAAGCAACAATAATTATTATTACTAAACAATTATGATACACCATCAACACAACTACCATCCACCACAGCGCTCACCTCCATGAGCCAACAAAGAGGTGAGCCTTCGATATGGTGGTTGCTTACCTCTGAGACAAACCCTGATCAAAGGCATATTATCTCTACTGGACGACACAGGTGGAAGTCGTAGGGCGCCAGACCCAAACTGTACAATAGACCAGTCTAGTTTGCCGTTTGTCTGATATGTTTAGTAAAACATTGTTATGATGTAGATCTCTTTCAGTTTCTTGTCCGCCTTTTTCTTCTTAATGGTTTTCGTTAAGCCTTTTTAAGTGACTCAATTTACTGCTTGCTGTCCACAGCCATTTTCTAGAAAATTAAGGTGATTGACACTCTTATCATCCCCAAATATAGTCACTACGATTCTCTGTGTCCATCGCTGGCTCTTGGACTTCCTTGGAGAAAAAGTGTGACACCGTTCCATGCTTTGAGCCTTCGTTTCCGGATCATTAAAGATGCGTTCATATTTCATCCCCTATCGCCAGATTGGTAAACAAAATGCGTCTTCTATAATTTCAACCGCTTCAAACAGATTTCCCTCTTTTTCTCTTCCTAATCGGGTGTCAACTGCCGAGGTAGGCCACTCGGCACACACCTTCCGATACCCAAAACATTCCATAATTTCTGTATGCTCACAGATTGTGACTTGTCTGTCCACCAGAATCCATTCTCTCGCTGATAATTCGTCCTATGGTCGTTGTTGATGGTCTCTCACTGAGTGGTTTTTCTTCAATACTGGTTGCCCCTTCTTTAAAATCCATTCATCTGTGCACATTGCTTTTGTCAATGTTGCCACCTCCGTAAACAACTTTAAGTCTTCCATAGATACCGATCAGCTTGCACCAGTCTTTCTGCAAGAACTCAATGACAGCACGTGGCTTCTGCTTAATACGTTATTCATCAATAATAAAATTATTATCGAAATGTCAAAGGAATCCTCTTTTTATTTTCTGTCATGGCGGAACTTAAGACAGAAAAAGCATTGTGTGTATACGTGTGTACGTAAGCATTTGCGCATAAATGTTAAAGAGTTACAAATAGCAATCGAAAATTTGGGGAAGAAACAAAGTGGTAGTTTTGTAGGCCTTTTCATTATGTCTGTATACTACCCCTTCAACTGCCAAATTTTTCCGTGGCCCCACTGAATATTTTTAAGCCCTTAGGCGGGGAGACTCCGCTCTAAACATTCGTTTATTGTGTTCCCTCATAGACTCACACATCGGAATGCAGATTTTTGTTTGCTTTTTTTTTTTTACATATGTTGAAAATATACAAATAGGGATTCTAAAAGGCTTTATTTATCCGCGTAAGGGGAAAAGAAGCTGGAGTCTGAAATGTAGAGTAATGCCATGAGATCCGACCTGCTGTCCAGAAGAAATTCTTGCCGTAAAGAAAAGAGGAGGAAGACACCATCGCAACACATATCCAATACCATTGTATTAATCACTGCTGCTACCCGACCTGAACACTTTGGGAAAATCAGCTCAACATTAGCTGTACCCGATACATTCATTACCACACAACCACACCATCATTATCACACTTATATTTTTACAGTCGCCATCCATGGATCTGCGCAGACATGACTAACAGCAGACTCTGCAACTACCACTGCCTCATCATCAGCAGCACCATCATCATCCACATCTCCTACTCCTTCACTATTACCAACAACTCCCTTAACACTAATACCATTGTTCTTGTCATTACTATGGCCACCATCATACCACTAACTTATTACAGCTACCACCACCACAACAACCACTACCGTCACTACCATGACCATCACCACCAACAGCAGAATCCGAAGTGGTACTCTCGGCAGTATTAGCAGCAACAGCACAAGTGTCCCCCACCCACCACCGCCACCGCCACCACCACCATCTTCACTATAAACTCTACAGACACCACTATTAGCACCATTGCCCCTACTACTACCACTCCCACGCCCACCACCACTACCACCACCACCACCGTTATCACCACTGCCACTACCGCCCCCATCGGCACTCTCCCAAACAATGATATCCCATCAGCATTGAAGCCACACAATATAATATCCTGGAGCCTGAAAGTCATTTTCAGATGTTGTCTTGACATGTGAAGCGCAATGTCACATTGTGAACATACGTGCACACACACACACCACATACATGCATACACACACATACGCAAGCATATATACATACATAAATACATACATACATACATATGCAAGTGTGTATGTGTGTATATATGTATGTATAAAAAGTATGTATTGTATGTTCGTATGTATTATACTTCACTAGTTTCAGTCACTGGACATAAAGGAATGCATTCACAAACAAAGCAGCTTTTCAAACTCTAGTTCACATAAACTAAGACGCAGATACGGATTCGAACACACACACACACACACACACACACACACAAAACACATGACTATAAGGCAAGACGAGGCGATGATATGTGTACCTGTGTGTGTGTATGTGTGTAAGGATATGTGTTCACATAACGTAATGCCTGTGTATAATCCACCCCAGAAATTGTTTTCAATAACAAAAGAAAAACGCATGCATATTTAATGCGCAGGTTCGTCATGACTCCGCAGCGTAAAAACAATTACAATTTTTTTGCCAATTTATGATTTTCATTTTGATCAAGGTTTATCGCATTATATAAATATGTATATAATACGTATATAATTGTGTAATCATATACACACATATATGTGTATGTGTGTATACATGTGTGAGTGTATGTGTGCGCGCGCGTGTGCCTGTGTGAGTGTGTGTGTGTGTGTGTGTGTGAAATATGGTATAATTATAAACAGGGCAGATTTTAGCCATTTTTCTTCAAACTGAAAAAATGATGAACAACGTTAATCGATTTTCGAACCTTGTGGGTTTCTCATCAGAGGCGTCCACACCATTCTGGTAGTCTCCAGAGAAACAAGCAGCCAAACTGTCTATATATATATATATATATATATATATATATATATATATATATATATATATATATATGAGTGTGTGCGCGTGTTTGTATCTGTGGGTATATATATACATATAATTAATATAAATATGGGAGTTCATGAGAATGTTCAATATACTAATGCCTAGAGTAGTATTTCCCGCCTAGAACCACAGAACAATTTGTTAATAGGGTAGAGAGGCCACAGGATCAGTGAAGTGTCCCACATAACTGTCACTCTGTTTCTCACACAAATTTTCTATTACTGTCCATAACCATTGAAAATTTACACACAAAAACATACACAGACACACATATATAGAGAATACACTTCTATATCTATTCTGTCATAACAGAAAAAGGAAATAATAGATTCCTTTGGCACTTAGGTAATTATTTATCATTAATAAATATAGTATCAAATTGTCATTGGAAAGTCTCGCATGAATTAATTATTATGATAATGCTTTGAAGTTCATGCATCTGGTGAAAATACCTGAGGGTAATTCCCTGTGTCGCATCGTTGAACTTTGAGTCAGTGATACAACGTTTCTAAATCCTAGCAAGCAAATGTGACATATTCTATCTTTTAAATAAATTTGTAAAGTTAAATACGCTGAACAAACGGCTTCGAGGTTAAAATACAAATATTTTAATTGACAAAAACAATGATAGTGCTTCCGAGGAAAAATTAATCTATTCATACTAATTATCTATTCAGATTGATACAGAGCGAAAGGAGTTGATGCATTTTCTAACCCTTTTGTTCAGTTCGAGCATTTGAAGAAATTGCTCAATGGTGTGGTAATTAGGTTCAAAGACTTCCTGGAAATGAATATTCCAAGTTGGGTCAGAGATCTGTTTGAGGCAAATACAGCTGATGTTAATATTACACAACAATAAAACCTTACTGAGATGCAGGGTGATCAAACTGCTCAAGCTAAATTCAATCTTTTGCTCTTCTTCCGTGAAACCGAGTATTTCTTTTGTTTTTGTACAAACTGGATGGTACATAACCTAATGCATGCATGTATGCACGTATGTATTATGTATGTATATATGTATATATAAGTGTGTGTACGTATGTATCTGTACACGTAAGTATACGAATACGTGTATGCACGCATGTAATTTGCATCTGTAGATCTGCTTATTTTGTCTTAAATATGTATATGACAATGTGTATATATGTTTGTATGAGGAACCTGTCCACAAAGAAGCAGAACTTTGAAAAACATGACCTGGCACAGCTCGCTTGCAAATGTAGTGCTGTGTAGGATGGCCTTGACCTTCCACCTAATAATAATCATAGCATACCACATCAATTAAACATCGATCTACACGTGCTAAAGAGAACGCATGTTTAGTGCACTTGGAGATTTGCCACAAGTTGAACACTGAAGGATTCGGAAGAGCAACGTGTTTGTGTGACATTTCTTTTAAGCAAATTCCATCCTTGTATCAACTGAAAACATCGTTAAACTCAGCTTTGTCTATATTTCTTGCGTAAATAATTATGCATGCATATATTTATCCATTCAATTTTTTGTTTCCCCCAGTAGATTCAAACAAAGAATTTCAAAAAGGTATTATATATTATTACTTAAGTCTCTTTTCCTTTCTCCTATATTTGCATAACTGCATGCATCGATGACAACGGGAATAAATTATTTCCAGTTTGAAGAAGCACAGTCTGAATAACAACGTATACACCTTCAGTTCCAAAGATCTACTGCAGAGTGGCGTATTCTTCGACGTAACGTCGCATGCGTGGAAGGCGGCGAGCTGGCAGAAACGTTAGCACGCCGGGCGAAATGCTTAGCGGTATTTCGTTCTGAGTTCAAATTCCGCCGAGGTCGACTTTGCATTTCATCCTTTCGGGGTCGATTAAATAAGTACCAGTTACGAACTGGGGTCGATATAATCGACTTAATCCGTTTGTCTGTCCTTGTTTGTCCCCTCTGTGGGTAGTAAAGAAATAACATTGCATGCGTGGCTGTGTGATTAAAATGTTCGTTTCGCAATCAGCATGATTCCGAATCTAATCCCACCTTACAACCCTCAGCTCGGGTCAGCACACGTCCTCTGAGAAAAAATTGCACTGCTGTTGTTGTTGTTGTTTAATCCAGGTCTTTTTTTTTTTTAGTAAACCAATGGCCAAAAGCCATGACCATCTCGTCTTTTCCTCTATACGCATCATTGACAACATTATATAATGCAGCAAACTCCCTTCAACATTGTAGTGTTTTATATGAGAGAAATTCAGTCACTATTTCTAATAAATGTAGTGAAGCTCCCTCGCTAGTTCATGGTAAATTTGCTTAACAGAAACTGTGCGAAAATCCATCGGGGTGGGGAGATTGTTTCAGTTCTTCAGAGGAAAACTTAATCTGTCATTCTAGTGAATTATATCATCTAGCATTTGGGTGCCGTTAGCAGAATCTATTGTTAAAAGCATTTGGATCGGATTTCCATTGTGAAGTTAATTCCTTGTGGTCTTTCCCTCAGATTCAGAATCCTTACTAAAGGACCCTGTCCTTCTTTTCACTAATAATCAGAATATGTTAACGTTTACTACTGACTAATTGATTTCTGCCACAAGACGTGAGTTTGTTCCCGATCCAAGATGACAATACCACCCGGCTATCTTAGTTCTTGATTGTTGTTGTTGTTGTTGCTTTTACTCAACCCCATATCAGACTGAAGTGAGCCTACCTTAAACCATATTGAAATATTATTGTAACCACTTAACCAATACGCTACATATCTCTGGTCCGGTCACAATAGTCAATCACTAACCAATTGAGCTAAAGATGAGCCCACCCGCAGTAAAAGGCTACTGGAATAAATAACATTTGTATGAACTTACATACCTAAATTTACGTTTAAATATAACATTTCAATATATTAATGTAATACAAATGCTATACATACTGTTTGTAATCATTTAACCACATAAAATTGCCCGGGTGCAATTCTATTTTATACGCATACAATGATCTCAATCAACTATTTCTGATCCAACTTTATATGTACATTCCAGCCCACTTGTTACAATATGATAACATTACAAGTGGATAAGAAAAAGATAGAGAAGCTGGACGTTCTATAGTTGATAGATATTGACTACAAGGAAGAAGAAACGAACTAGTAGAATTCTTATGATGGTTGTAACCTAAAACCTAATGCGATTTACTGTCGTATAGCGATGCTCTGAAATCTATCAATAAGTTTTGACGCTAAAACACAAGAAGACTCTATCAGCCAGCAAAATTAAAAATCAGGAAGGAAGGGAAAAAAACGGAATCTTGAGATAATGGGAATATTGGAAACTAGATGGGTTGATGTTAAAATTCTAAAAGAAAATCACACAATGTTGTATTCAGGTGGGAAACGGAATGAAAAAGGAATGGAGATCATAATGAAAAACTCTTCAGAAAAACCACTAAATGGATGTTGAACAATTTCGGATAGTGAAAAATATGAAAGTACAAAGGGAAAAAAGTCAGTATTAACATCATACAGATATACACTCATATACAAGAACATAGGGAAGACAACAAGATTCAAATGTGATTAAATACACTAAAACTAAAGGAACCACGATTATAATGGAATATTCTGACGCAAAGGTTGTTAGAGATGACACGGAGAACATAGCAGGTCAATGTAGGTAAGGTGAGAAAAATAGGAGGTAACTATTTGATTCCCTTTTGTCAAAGAAACAATTTAGTAGATAGTAACAGTCTATTCTGATAACAAGACATTTAGACAATTATACATGAGGAAAAGTTCAAATGACGTAACAAGATATCGGACAGACTATATACTGATAGACAAACGGCTAAGAAACTTGTACAGCATACTGTTCATTTCAGACCACATCCAGTGGTAATTAAATTATACATCAAACATTATACATCAAGAAGAAATGGAAATAGCTAGAAGATGAAAACAAACTTATACGCGTTTACAACAGATAGAATACAAACAGAAGAATATAATTTGGAAAATATGAAACAAGTATGAATATTTACACAATGAATAAATTTAAAAAAAGAAGACTTATAAAGAACGAAGAGAAGAGAAATGGAACGGAATTAAAATCTGCGTGCAAACATCATCGAAGAAAACATTGCCTAAAAGGGAAAAGGAAAAGCAAAAAAAAACCTGATAGATGAAATTCCATTAAAATGGAAGGAAAGGAGGAAGGAAGGAAGGAAGGAAGGAAGGAAGGAAGGAAGGAAGGAAGGAAGGAAGGAAGGAAGGAAGATCACGATAGATATAACATCTTAAATGTTTGACTGTTCTGAATGGAGAAAAGCAAAAACCAACCAGTTGGGTGATCGGTGATGAAATGACGAAGCTGATTGGCTTGAGAAGCTGAGAGCTGCCGACCGGAAATCTGCACGCTGGTTTGAGTGTACTTAGCTATCATGAATAATCTTATAAGAAAAATAATGCGCTTCCTGTTGCTATCTCTGGCATACAAATAAAGTTGAGATTTTCCCTGGATGGTTATCGAAGTGAAACTGCTTTTACATTTTATGTTCCTAAAATGACAAATAAATCGAAATAGAAGATGGATTTCTACAATTCAATGTGTAGAGACCTGGGCTCATCAGCGTTTGTTGGAACTGCTAATGCAAAAATGGAGAAGTATTAGCAAATATGAAACGATGTGCTGGATCACACTGGAAAAAATTTAACAACTCTAATAAAGAATTCCATTTGAACTTTGCACCGAATAAGATCTGGGTGTGACAAACACCTCCCGGCTTCCTGAAAGTTTACAGCTGGTGCTATATGCGATCGAAATGGCTATATCAGTTAAACCACATGCTTACTCGCCAAGAGAATACTGCGGACATTTGCGCATGTTATGAGGGGTGCTGACTGTTTCACTAACAACATAGCAATACAGAATACATGCAGTTTGTATGACATGTAAAAAGGTGGTTGAATTGCTCCAAAAACTGGATGTACAAAATGTAAAACCTTGGATTGCGATGTGAACTGGATACGAATATGACCAGAAAGTATGAAATGTTACCCATCAATGTATCAGTTGATACTATGCAAGACAACTTCTGTCCCGATCATTCCCCTAAATACATGCATGCCGACTGGTTTGATAAAAATTATGCAACGACACAACTTTATCTAAAAAGTGAAAGTAATATAAAATTACTTTCAATGAACCAAATATACCTGAAGTCTACCAGCCGATTCAAGGTTGTGAATGCTTAAACAAGTGAAATTGCAGTTGTTGAAGGACCAGTTGTGGGACCAGAAGGCAGTCAGAATTCAAGTCATTACTCATTCTAACAATGCGAAAACCTTTACCAGTCAATGATATTTGCTGTCTCCGGAAAAATGGTAATGCATCAACGGAGAGCAAGCATGACTCACACTCTTACAGTCAGATGAGCGATATTATGAAACACCATCAGAAACATTTTAATGAGCTAAATCAGTCTTCAAGAAAAGGCTTTAGAATATTTTTAGTAGGGTCCATGAAGATAGCAGTTTGAACTTGCTGCCAAATAAAGGAGAGCTGGAAGCTACCATTCATGTGACAAAACCGAAGAAAACTCCTGGTGTTGACAATATTCCTATGAAAGTCTCTAAGTACGGTGGGGAAAATTGTGCTGTAAACTCCGGTTTTCGGAGAATGTGGTCAATGTAGTAAGCTTTCGCTACAGTTGAAAAAGGCACGTAAATTCATCATTTTTCAAGTGGAAATTATCAAGGAATTTTTCTCCTCTTTAGTGTCAGAAAACGTCTGTCGAAAACACTGCTTCAACAGCTTCAATAAAATATCCGTGTAAATTCTTTTTGCAAAGCAATGTGGATTTTGTTTATCTAGAATCAGCACGACGTGATTTCCATCATGCATCGAATTCAGGCTGTGGAATAGCGTGAACAGCTTCCTCGTTGAGTTCATTTGACTTTATGAAATCTTTCAAGAATGAGGAAGAGAAAATTTATAGGCCTTACTCAAAAGATATGGGTTATCGAGAAATTTGTGGAGATAGTCGTGCATTTCTACGATAGGATGACTGTCTTGATTTCTTTTGGAAGCGAGAAATCCTTTCTGGTTATTGATAGTTTAAAGAAGAGCTGAGTATTCACACCAATTCTGGCTGACCACGGAATTTAGCGAGTTGATGGGGGAAGTGTATTATACACACAAGAGTGGATACTGGATTATTGAACATATTTAAGCTAAACTCCAGTAAAAAGTGTCGCCACTATATGTAACTAACATGAACTCCACTTCACTGATGGCTCATTGATGGTTGATTACACAATTTTGAATGTACAGTGATGGTTTTCAGCAAATCGATTAAAGTAATAAAACCTGAGGTCAGGTATCAACCTGATATTATTTGATGATTCAGCTTCTAATAAAATATGCATATTCTAATCTTTCTTTTGAGTATTTTTTTCCACGTTCGTGAAAACAAGCGTACACTACTTCGTAATGTATGTATGTATGTATGTCTGTCTGTATGTATGTATGTATGTATGTATGTATGTATGTATTTATGTATGTATGTATGTATGTATGTATGTATGTATGTATGTATGTATGTATGTGGCTTGTTTACAATTTAAACAAAACGAAATTTTGGTATATAAAGATAATGTATAAGGATTAAAAATAAAACTAGTAGAAAACTGAGAGCCGCTATAAATAAAATAATGATTTTCTTAAGTTACACAGAACGCCTCAAGTAGTCTAGAGGGAAATTGCTTCAGAGCAAATGTAACTTCTTCACAGTGTGAAAATAACAAGAAAAAAATAACGGTAGCATATACAATATTAAAATAAAGAATATTGAAGTTAGATAATAAGGATAAATAGCTGAGACAGTTATTTAAGATATTGGATATTATAAAACATTGTACGTACGAGCAAGCACACTACACAGAAATATATATGTGCATAGGTGTATGTATATATGTGTGTGTGCATGAGTGTGTGTGTGTGTATGTGTGTGCATGGGTGTGCGCGTGAGTGTGTACGTATGCATATAGATGCTAGAAAGAGAGAGAGTGAGAGACACTTATATACGTATATTAATGTTATACATTTACATACATGCACACACAAACGCCCATACACACACACACACACATACATATATATGCATAACATATGTGTGTATGTGTCTGTATGTGTGTGTATCAACAGTGATATATGTGTACACCATGTGTGAGGCTGTACGTACGTATTTTAGCAAGATTAAATTCGCACGCTTCTTTTGAATAAGCTCCATGGTGCGTTATTTAATTTCTCCCGCACACTTATTACCGAATATATATCAGTAAATAGTTTATTTCGAAAGTACTTACGTGTGCATGTGTATAGGTTTGCATGAACAATATTATAGGGTTTCGAATGAGCTTACATTATTTTCTACTCTAGGCACAAGGCCCGAAATTTTGGCCTTGTGACGCGTACACACAGACAGACACACACACACCCTTTATTTTAATGTAAGCTCATTCGAATATGGCGAGCTGGCAGAAACGTTAGCACGCCAGGCGAAATGCTTAGCGGTATTTCGTCTGTCGTTACGTTCTGAGTTCAAATTCCACCGAGGTCGACTTTGCCTTTCATCCTTTCGGGGTCGATTAAATAAGTACCAGTTACGCACTGGGGTCGATATAATCCGTTTGTCTGTCCTTGTTTGTCTCCTCTATGTTTAGCTCCCTGTGGGGAATAAATATTATTATTATCTTCAGTTTGACTGTGTTTATATTTGTTTCAAACTTTTCTCTGTTTCAAAGCAGCTTTGTAATTTCAATGTCATTTCTTCTAAGGCGGTTTTGTATAAATGGAATCCATTACTGACTTAGAATTATACGTTGAAAGGAAAGTTGAACTATTCTTTTGAGGCTCTCCCTTTGTCTTACTCCGGGAATGATAGATTTCCAAAATATTCAATAAAAGTCCTTATTTAAAATAAAATCTCAAACGAAAAATCAATTCCTTGAGCTATACAAAAAAAATATCGCTATATCTAGGAAAGAATTTTATGCACATAAGGACAGGTCGGTGGGAAAAAATACTTCTACTAATAATAATAATAATAATAATAATAATCATCCTTTCTAATATAGGCACAAGTCCTGAAATTTGGGGGAGGGGAATAGTCGATTATATCTACCCCAGTACTCAACTGGTACTTATTATCGACCCCGAAAGGATGAAAAGCGAAGTCGACCTCGACGGAATTTAAACTCAGAACGTAAAGACAGACGAAATACTTCTAGCATTTCGCCCGGAGTGCTAACGATTCTGCCAGTCTTAATAATAATAATAATAATAATAATAATAATAATAATAATAATAATAATAATAATAATGTGGGGTCTAGGGAGAGGCAAGACGTGGTAAGAGCACAGATCGCAGAGAGTGGCAGAGTCGGCGACCTGTAAAATATTGTGAGATTTCCCTGTCCAAACACATCAGGTGGAAATCCATCGTGTTGGGTGGGTGGGGTTTATCCTTGCGTCTCTACAGTCTGACGACCGATGTTGGTTTGTTTACGTCCCGTACCTTAACAGTTCGGCAAAATTGACCGGTAGAATAAGTACCAAACTTAAAAAATAAATACTGAGATCGATGTGTTCGAGTAAAAACTTCAAGGCATGCCCCAGCATGGGCGCAACCCAATGGCTGAAGCAAGTCAAAGATAAAAAGCTAAAACTATGCTACTGTTGTTGGTGTTATTGTTGCTATTACTATAATCATCATCATCATCGTCATCATCATCATCATCATCATCATCATCATCATCATCATCATCATCATCATCGTCGTCATCATCATTATCATAAACATGGAGCGCAACAAAGCCAACAAAGTCGTCTGTAATTTTTCATGAGTTTGTGTGTGCATGTCTGTGTGCATATGTGTGTGTGTGTGCATGTGTGCGTGTGTGTATGTGGACGTGTGTGTGTGTGTGTATGTGTGTGTGTGCATGTGTGCGTGTGTGTATGTGGACGTGTGTGTGTGTGTGTGTGTGTATGTGTGCATGTGTGCGTGTGTGCATGTGTGCGTGTGTGTATGTGGACGTGTGTGTGTGTGTGTGTGTGTGTGTGTGTGTGTGTGTGTGTGTGTGCTGTATCAAGCAGGAAGCTATTTCGAGACATTTGAATCAGTTCAAGTCAGTTATTATTAGCTTACAACTGCGACCACTTAAAACGTTTCAACAAATTAAGTTGCTACAGGCAGGCGCTTGTATGACGTAACAGCTGACTGAAACCAAGGAATTATTAACTAGCAACCTTTTTCCAACTGACACGCACTGATACACACATACACGCACACACACATTCACACATACACACACACATTATTGTTTGTGTAGACGGACGGTCAGATGGACAGAACGATAGAGAAGAAAAACCAGAAAGTAAGAAAACGAAATGGAGCGAAAGAGAGAGAATGATAGATTAAAACGAAGAACTGACACACAGAAGGAAAAGACGCTGATAGATTGAATGGTCTCACATGTGTAACGTAATGACTTGCATAGATTGCCCGTGTTGTTACTAACCAAAAGAACTCTTTCACTGGCGTTGTTTCTTCTCAAACCCATTAACCTAACCACATTATCTTCGCCCACGATAAAGGGCAGTCTGAAAAGTTACTTCTCTTAATACTAAAGAATATATTTTTAAAAAATACTTCGGATGTCATGTTGTTAAAACACTTTAGCAAAAGTGCATATTCTTTAAAATGTTCGGATTAGACTTTCTATGGTGAAAAACAATAAAAGGGAAGATTATAAAGATTTTTGCGTGGTTGAAATTGTTTTCACAGAAGCATTGTTTCATCCGGCAAAATCGGCTGATGATTTCCGTCGAAATGGTGATGGACAATGATGGTGTCATCTACAGTGTCACACGACCTGTTGAAATTGCAGCTAAATGTGTATATATAGTATATGTATATATAGGGCAAATAAGAAAACGGAGAGGAAATAAAATCGGCAGATATCAGCCAGTAAACATTCAAGTATGTCTATTTATTCAAATGTATTGGATGAATACAAAGACATGTATGAGTGATACAGATTTGTGAGTGGGAAAAGCTGGAAACTGCATAGACAAGGGTGTGAATACATATAAGTATATAGAAACAAATGAGTAACTGAGCAAATGAACAAATGAGCACAAATATAAATGGGTGTGCAGGTATATACATACATACATATATTTATATATGGTCCGGTTTCATAATCGGGTCAGAAACGAATCATTTTACCACCTTTTTCTGCGCCCTGGCAACTGATGACGAGGGCAGACCAAACTAACCTGTTTCCAACTAATTTTGGCTAACTCCTGCCGGAGTGTTTGCCATTTTTTGGCCACGTTTATGGTATTTTTCATCACACACTCTCACACACACACACACACACACATACATACATTCACATATACATAAGAGAGAGAGAGAGAGAGAGAGAGAGAGAGAGAGAGAGAGATCAGAAGACAGAAAAGTGAAAGGGTAGATTGCTGTAGAAAAAACACTATGCTATTTGAGTAAGAATTTCATTTCAAGATGTGAATGCGAGACGCCCGACAGTTCATACTAATATGTCTGAAATTAAATCCTACCCATATTCTTCTTCTTTTCAACTTGTCTATAAAATATACGTAATGCATTCCTCTTATATAGGAACCAAAACGAGTCACTGGGATACAGACGCTATTAGTTTAAACCAAGCGCGCATTAGCGGAATGCTGTGCTCTTAACTGGTCAATATAACGCACCGGCAAGGGCATCCCTTTCACCCACATTCGTCTCACGCATGCGCACGTACACATAATTCATAGGTACAAACGTGTGTTTATATGTGTGTTTGTATGTATATATATTAAATATATATGCACACACACACATATATATATATCAAAAATAAATTCACACACAGATATATATACATATATAAATACACATATATATACATGCATATACATGTAACTATTTATGTATATCTATATATATGCATTTATGCATGTGCACATAAGTGATTGTGTACTTAAATATCTAGATGCAACTCTCTCTCTCTCTCTCTCTCTCTCTCTCTCTCTCTCTTTCTCTCTCTCTCTCTCTCTCTCTCTCTCTCTCTCTCTCTCTGTATATATATATATATATATATATATATATATATATATATATATATATATATATATATATGCAAATAGACACATACATACTTACATACTATTTTTCTAAACCAAATCAGAATTGAATAACGAGAACTATTTAAATTAATAAATTACTCAATGCCAATGATGCATGCTGAGAATTTATAATTACAATGAATACATTTATACACATACACGCAAACCAACACACAGACACACACACACTCTCTCCCTCTTTATCACACACACACACATACATACATACACACATACAAACATAAACATATATATTGATATATACAGACATACATATTCACATATCAAGATATACGACGCGCATTATTTATATATTCTCCAATATGCATCCGTATATTAGCTTCTTCTACGTATGCTTTTGTGTGTGAGCGCGCGCGCGCGTGTGTGTGTGTGTGTGTGTGTGTGTGTGTGAGTATGTGTGTGCATGTGTGTGAGCGCGCGCGTGTGTGTGTGTGTGTATGTGTGTATGTGTTTAAAGAGCCAAGTGTATATATATATTTATACCTTCAAACCTTTTCGACAGCTGAAATAATAGAGAAATGAAATTCTTAATTGCCCAATTAAATGTTATTAGTTCATTAATCAGATACGTATTACACACAAGCGCATGCTTACACACACACACACACACACACACACACACACACATACGCATAAAAGTGGGCACGCATTTATATTTATAAACTAATATATACATTCCTATATACGTACATACAAACATATACATATATATATATATATATATATATATATATATATATATATATATATATATATATGTAGGTATGTATGTATATGTATGTATGTATGTATGTATGTATGTATGTATGTATGTATGCCTGTATATACAGACATACATTATGTATAAATACATACATACATCCTTGTGATTAAGAAATTCTCTTCATAACCATATGGTTCCAAGTTCAATACTCATGAGTAACAATTTGAGTAGGTGGTTTCTACTGTAGCCTTTTGAAGTTTGGCAAAAGTGAAAAGTACAGTATATACATATACATGCAGAAATATGTGAGTGTATATATATATATATATATATATATATATATATATATATATATATATATATATATACGGTACATATATATGTACATGTACATGTCTATATATATATATATATACGGCAACAGAATGTGGAAGTCCTACAAAGGACGATGTTACTGTTATTTTAGTTCCAGTGAAACATCTTTTCCAGCTAGCTATCGACACAGCCTGTGTCCGTATAGCATTTGCAAGGGATGTCATATATATATATATATATATATATATATATATATATATATATATATATATATATAAAAGATAAACAAGAGTTAAAAAACTACAGAAGGCTTGTGTTACATGGTTAAAGTATATATTTAAATTGTTATGTCAGAAAAATGTTATAAAATTTTGGGTATAGAAACATTGTATTTGGAGAAATAACCGGTTTCGTGTTGTCTTTTCAAATTTCTCTACCTGTATTGTAACATGTCTTCGCTGCAGTGTATAAAATGGAGTTCTTCCATTTTATACACTGGAGCGAAGACAGGCTGTTCCGTTGATCGGATCAACTGAAACTCTCGTCATCGTAACCGACGGAGTGCCAACCAACACTATATCCTGAAACAAAAATCTCGGGCGAGATTTTTACAGCTGGAATGTTTTGGGCTTAGGGTCTGCTGCCTTAGAACTGACCAGAATAAGCAACAACAACAACAACAACAACAGGGAACAGAAGAGAAAGAGGAAAAAAGGGTATCGTATCCACGCTCTGACATGGTACCTCCTACGATGAACCGCTATTCAAGAGAAATTGAAGTATTGTCGATGGCGAGACATCGACGTGGCATAAGTTGCTCACTCGAGTTGCAGATGGTTAAACCATAACCTCTATATAGCCTTAGGCAACGCAACAGCAACAGCAACAGCCACAACAACAATTATAAAAATAACAAGTAAACAAAAATGCAAGCCTATGAATCAATGAGATAATTAGAAATAAACGAGCACACTAACAACAGCAACAACGGTGACGACGACGACGACGACGACGAAGAAGAAGAAGAAGAAGAAGAAGAAGAAGAAGATAATTAACCACTGGGGAAAAAAGATTAATTAATCTAATGCAAGAGAAAATCTGGTAAAATGTAAAAAAATATTTGTTTTTCTGTTTGTTTGTGACATTTTCAGCTTTGAGTGGTAAGAACATTAGAGAGGAGGGAGGAGGGAAGAGAAGGAGGCAGAGATAGAGGGAAGGGGAGGTGAAATGGAAAGCATAGAAGTGTGTGGACCACAAAAGGGACCATGATGACAAATAAACCTCATTTGGTCACATTCCATGAAAGTTTCCTGGTCAACCCAGGAACTTTTCAGCCAACCCTTGTACATATTTGTGTGTGTGTGTGTGTGTGTGTGTGTGTGTGTGTGTGTGTGTGTGTGTGTGTGTGTGTGTGTGTGTGTGCGTGTGTGTGTGTGATGGCAGTTGGCTCATTAATGTGTATGACCATTGCTTGTAAATGAAAAGCAATGCTAACTTTTTTTAGCCTACCTGATAACCTGCAGCTTTTACCATAATTATCGCATAAATTTTCTTCTCAGTTAAATGCAATGCAGGATCATGACATTTGGCATTGTCTATAGACATTTGTGGCTTCAGACCATAAATAGAAATACATTTATTGCATGAATGGCAGTCACGTGTTCATTCAGATGCCGATGATTTATTATTAGGTTGCTTTGGTACAAGTACCCTCCAATGTGTAACAATCTCAGACTTAGAGAGACGAAATCTGTTACAAGTTGAACATTCGAAGAACTTTTTAATATCTATTCCATTTCAAGGCGGTGAGCTGGCAGAAACGTTAGCACGCCGGGCGAAATGCTTAGCGGTATTTCGTCTGTCTTTACGTTATGAGTTCAAATCCCGCCGAGGTCGACTTTGCCTTTCATCCTTTCGGAGTCGATAAATTATGTACCAGCTGCGTGCAGGAGTCGGTCTAATCAACTGGCCCCCTCTCCCAAAATTTCAAGCCTTGTACCTAGTGTAGAAAAGAATATATATTCCATTTCCTTTCCTTAGATCTCGATTTAATTGTGCGTATTTAATTCGATTCCCTTCAAAATACATGGAGGTGTTGAGTTTTAGAGATCGTATCTTACAAAATAACCTTACAGTTAACTTTGCAGTAGGTTGGAAAAAACTTGTGTAACTCGACTATTTATATTTCACGAGCCAGAGTTTAATGCTCGTAGGCAATCCTCAGACGACAAGAATTAGTTGTTAAAACTTCGAATAATGCAGTAGGTATGAGAAGAGTCGTTAAGGTGTCCTTCAAAGTACGTGTTAGTCCTTGCTGGTACTATTATTATCTGGCACTATTATTTTCTTCACCAAATATTTTACCTTTATAAAAATGTTCTAACGTTAACTTGTCTGATATGTCTACTACAAAGACATTTGTCTTCGTTTAATGCCCAGATTGAAATAAAACCTGAACTAGCATAAAGGAAAACCGCCCTAACATGGTTTAACTGTATGCTTAAATATTTAACAATAACTGCAAATTCTTTCCAAGGCTATTCTTCAATGCCTTTTGCTTTGCAGAAAATATATTTAAATGCTACTTTCTTTTTATTCATTTCTTTTTTACAATTCTTTCTTTTTTTATTTTAGTTTTATTCTTTTCTCCCAACTTATATACGCCCGTACTTCTTCCATTGTTTTTACTACAATATTAATGCGCACATATACAACTGTTGTGTACACTGACAACTTTTTGTACCGTAATTGTTTTTTACCTGGTATTTTGTTGACAATATTACTGCTGTCGTAGGGCGGTGAGCTGGTAGAAACGTTAGCACGCCGGACGAAATGCTTAGCAGTGTTTCGTCTGCCGTTACGTTCTGAGTTCAAATTTAGCCGAGGTCGACTTTGCCTTTCATCCTTTCGGAGTCGATAAATTAAGTACCAATTATGCACTGGGGTTGATGTAATCGACTTAATCCTTTTGTCTGTCCTTGTTTGTCCCCTCTATGTTTAGCCCCTTGTGGGCAATAAAGAAATAAGAAACATTAGCACTACCAGCTCTTCCTCAACCTCTTTCGACAGTTCACTTCACCGTCACCGTCTCCCATTACAGCCCATTTCCAGAATGTACCCATTTACGTACAATATCTCCATTACACCTCCATTCATTTGACTGTTAACCATACGATGGGTCGCGTTACACGCAGCGCTGACCACCTCAAAGTCGAGTATATCCACTGACAGCTTTTCGGTGGGTTCAAAAATTACACCCCCACCCCACCCCAGTTTTCCACGCTAGGTTAGGGCATAGAATCCTCCAAACAAATGTATTACATGACGATTAGTCGTATTAGACCATCATTTACTCTACAAATGCTTTGTCGTCAATGATGCACTTTCCCGTATCACCTGTTTCAACATAACTGTAATATATATAAACAAACTATACCATTTCAATCCCGAGCAATGCCGGGTATCTCTGCTAGTATTTTCATATAATCTCCCTGTTATAGTTATTTTTGTTGTTATAATCGTTTATCCCCATGTCAACTGCGATGGAGTAATTTTATGATTGCTAGCTTTCTAACTGTGACCAACATTTAAAAACAAAAGACCAATTGGCATAAAGTGGAGGTGCAATTTGTTATTTCGGAAATTTCCAGCACCCACAGACTTTGCTAGTAAATACGAAATTACCCACGTGAATCACTTACAACATCTTAATGTCACTGCCTCTACAAATCAGGTGAACGCATACACAGAAAGAGTTGCAACATCAATAACTTTAGTAGCTCCACCCACTGTGCTATGATGTACTGCACCAAACCAATAAATGAACTAGAACAGCAATGGTCGCCCCTGTTGGAGTTCATCTGAGCCGTTACCTTTGTGGCCGCCACCAGAATCTACATGTGTGCAGAAATAGTCTGAACATTGGAAATAGTACCACTTGTCCGGAGTGCAACACTACTACATCCCTTACGAATATCTACTTCATGTTACAATGTGGAATATGGTCAACAAAGCAGAAACGCAGTATTTCTGGAGCAGTAGATCTACAATGTCAGAACACGAAGGATCAATCCCGGTTTCTCCTCTTAAAAGATCCTGAGCGAAATATATTGGACTGGCAGAACAGAGCAGGAAATTCGGTTGTTTTATTTGTGGGTGGGTCAGTCGGTATTGTTTTCCGGTCGATTATCTGTGTTCCATATGTTTGCTCGATCAAAGCAATTTTGGGGCTGAACAACAACAAAAGCAACAACAAAAACAACAACAAGAACAACAACAGTAATACCATCACAGATACTGCAACACATCTCGTCCGCCGCTGTTGAAATTCTGTCAATTCACTGCCCTTAATTGGTGATGCTTTATTTATCGACTTCGAAAGTTGGCTTCGGTGAGATTTGAACTCTAAAATATTTTCTCCAACGCTCTAATGACGCAGCCGATTTGCCATATTAACACCGCCAACACCCTCGCCAGCACCGCCACTATCACCATCACAACCATTACCATTACTAAAACCACCACCACCATTACAATAACATCACCATCACACCACCACTGTCCCTATCACTTGTCACAAGTACTACCACCACCACCATTACAACACTATCACCATCAATACTACAACATCCACTGCAATTAAAACTACCACTACTACCACCATTACTACTATCGTCATCGCTAGCGACGACAAGAACGTTGACATTCAAAACTCAATTTGAAAATTAATCAATGACCGAACGGAATTCGGTAATGAGAGAATTTCTAACGAAGTTCTCTTCTAGTTTAGAATTGTTGTAACTATTAGATCTGTTGCTACAATTGTTAGATGTGTTGGTTCTTATTGAAATTAATCAACTGATTTCTCTAGGGTAAGTTCAGTGAATTCGTTTATTTAAATATATTTCTTCCTCTTTTGTATTTACCATTATAACCACAGAAATTACACGAAACGTTTCAACAACATTTGAACAGATCATGGGAAATATTTTCATTTAATATTTTATTCCATACATTTCTCTGGAATCTTATTTCCATAAATGGGTAATGTAGAGACGTTTTCTAAGAATTAGAATATAGAAAGGGTAGTGGTATTAGTCACACACGTAACGAAGGCGGCGAGCTGGCAGAACCGTTAAGGCGTCGAGTAAAATGTTTGGTGCCGTTTTTAACCGTTCTTTACATTCTGCGTTCAAATTCCAGCAGTAGTCTAACTTTTTCTTTCGTCCTTTAAGAGTCAATAAAATAAAGCACCATTTGAGCGCTAGTAGTAGGGAGTCCATGTAATCATAATCAACTAACCCACTTCATCGAAAACTGATGATCTTGTGCTAAATTTTGAAATAATTCTTACTAGTAATGTTATTCTTATACTCGTCAATGCTGCCCCTTTTAGTGGGAACCTAAACACATTTTGTTTGGTGAGGATAGGGGGTAAAATGGTGGGATAGCTGAATGCATAAAACCTAGAATTTGATTCAGACTACCCTTCATTTTTTTTAACATAGCAGTGTGTGGTTTGTTTGTATGACAGATAATCCCACAGACGCAAATGACAGACATTCGATAGAACAATTCCCACAGTTCAGAAAAAAATTAACGAGTGAAAATCAAAATAATTTTTATTTCTTTCTCTTTTTTTTTTTTTTTTTTGGTACGATACATTGATATTGATGTTTTATTTTCTATATATATTTGTTTGTTTTAGAACAGATATGTAACAAGCAATGTCATACGAAAGCAACTTGTTAAATAAAACTAGTTAATGTGACTTCAGAATAATTGTAGCAAAACTTTACTGGCATCGTAATTTGAATGAATGCCAAAAGAAATCGAGAAGAAAATCTGCCTTAAATTGGTGAATAAAATAAAGCAAAACGACAAACGCAACTGGATTTTCTTTCCTCGTTTTGTCCTAGATCTTGTTTTATTTTAACTTTGTTGTTTGTTTTGTTTAGTTTGTTTTTTTTGTTGTTTTTTTTTACATTTCTCACCTGAAAAATAAAATTCTCGACATTGGTACATCAAGCTAACATTTATAATAATGCCAAATTTTAATGAGGAGAAGAAGGAAGAAGAAGAAGAAGAAGAAGAAGAAGAAGAAGAAGAAGAAGAAGAAGAAGAAGGAAGAAGAAGAAGAAGAAGAAGAAGAAGAAGAAGAAGAAGAAGATGTGTATATTGTGCCAATAGTTGCTGGTTCTTTAGGTACAGTAAGCAAAAAAAAAGTGGTTCAAAAATGCATAAAAAGGAAAATAGAGCATATCCAGAAAGCATCATTGCTTGGCAACGCAAGGAGTCTCCGCAAAGTCCTCGAGACTTAAAAACAACATATCGTCTTAATTTACAGGAAGTAGATAGCTGGTAGACCTCTAGCAACAAGTACAATAATAATAATGTTAATAATAATAATAATAATAATAATAATAATAATAATAATAATAATAATAATAACAATAAGTGACATCACATCTCACTGAGCAAGTATAAAGATCTTGAAATAGAAATTGGCAAAATGTGGAACCTCAAGACTAAAGCAATACCTGTTGTCATAGGTGCCCTAAGAATGATAGCAAAAGGAGCTGATTGCTACCTAGCTCAGATACCAGGAAACCCCAAAATGGAAGAAATTCAAAAGATAGTACTCATGGGAACTGCCCGTATCCTACGTAAAATAATCTCTATGTAATCTCAAATTTTAAGACAAACTCATATTTGTCTTATGTTTTCTTAAACATTCTCTAGAACAATACTATGTGCAAAACCAAATATATGACATCCTAGGAATAACACCAGCATGAACTTCTAACTTGTTCTTGAGGTCCCTGGGTGAAACCTGGAGCCAAATTGTACAAATACAAAGCAAAATTCAAAATACAATAATAATAATAATAATGATGATGATGATGATAAAACGCAGGAGGAGGAGGAGGAGGAGGAGGAGGATGCTTTCAAAGCCTTACATTATATTTGTAGACATCCCATGCGGCAATAATAAATCTAAAAAGAAGCTAAGAAAAATCGATAAATATTCGGATCTCCGATTGGAAATCTCGCGAATATGGAACACACTAACGAAAGTTGTACCAATAGTAACGCAAGTAATTAATAGTCATTCAAACTGGTTCGGAATGATGCCAAGAGCTCCATTCCTGACAACCTTACAAATACACACATCAACGAGCGAAATATAAATATAAAGCCTAATATTATAATCTTTGAGAGAAATCAACATTGCTTATACCTGCCAACATCATGTGTAACGTTTCCTTTGCCCGAGGCCATATGACGTGATGGAGGGTAGCGAGTATGTACCCGGCCAAAACCTGGAGCTGAACTAAAGGAATAATAAAGATGATGACGACGACGACGACGATGTAGTGGTGGTGGTGGTGGTGGTGGTGGTGGTGGTGGTGGTGGTGGTGGTGGTGGTGGTGGTAATGATGATGATTTTGTCCGTTTTTACGTTCTGAATTCAAATTCCACCAAGGTCGACTTTGCCTTTCATTACACTTCGAGGTCGATAAAATAGGTAGTAGTGGACACTGGGTTCGATTGAATCGGCTAACCCACTTCCCCGCAAATTCCAGGCCTTGTGCCAATAGTAAAACGAACTGTTATTGTTGTTGTTATTCAGTGAGAGAGCAGCGTATGCCGCCATCAAAGTGACTCCGGGGTTCAAATATACGAAGTCCAATATACCCATCATAGCTCCCCGTCTGATAAGGGTACATCAGGCACATGCATTACAACCGTATGTTCACGACATGGTAACCCCATATCAAAATAAACAGCAGAGGACCTTGCAGGTGGGACCCAGTTATACTTTTCCTCGGGCCGAGTAGCATATCCATCTCAAAATGTCCCTGAATACGAGTTGTTTAAGGATGATAACTGAAACACACGTTTCCAGAGGGGAATAATTCAAACCCTAAAGAATTCGTCTTGACACATGGCTATGATGCTATATAGGCACAGGAGTGGCTGTGTGGTTAGAAGCTTGCTTCCCAACCACATGGTTCCGGGTTTGTGAACCACGTGGTTCAGTCCCACGGTGTGGAACCTTGGGCGAGTGTCTTCTACTATAGCCTCGGACCTACCAAAGCCATGTGAGTGGATTTGGTAGACAGAAACTGAAAGAAGCCTGTCGTATATATATATATATATATATATATATATATATATATATATATATATATATATATATATATATATATATATATATATATATATGTATATGTATGTATATAATTATGTGGAGAATGGAGAAACAAACACAAGAAGAAGCAAGTCAACTGGGCTAGTTAGCCATTGATTTAATTATGTGGAGATTATATAATGAGTCATTTACGAACGTTTCGATGTGCCAAATGGTTTGGCAGATCTCTTGTGTCAGTGTTTGTCATTCTACCATCGCTTCGCAACCAATGTTGGTATGTTTACGTCCCCGTAACTTAGCGGTTCTGCAAAAGAGCCCGATAGAATAATTACTTGGCTTACACAGAATAAGTCCTGGGGCCGATTTGCTCGACTAAAGGTAGTGCTACAGCATGGCCGCAGTCAAATGACTGAAACAAGTAAAAGAATAAAAGACTAGAATATATATATATATGTACGTATACGTGTATATATGCGTGTGTGTGTGTGTGTGTGTGTGTGTGTGTGTGTGTGTGTGTGTGTGTGTGTGTGTGTGTGTGTGTGTACGTATACGTGTATATGTACATATGTGACCATATACACGTAACAGTAAGAGGAAGAATAGAAGAATAAAAATAGTTCTGGAGTTATGACCACAATTATTATTTTTTTATTAGAATGAATGAAGATTAAAGAGATCAAAATTGCTATACAGCAAACAGCTGTAAACAGCGCATTACAAAACGGCAGCATTAAATAAAGTAGCAAAAATGATCACATGAATAATATTTACATACACAGTCCATGATAATCGACAGAGTTTATTATACGAAATGTTCATAAAAGAATAAACATGAATCAGGCAAACATTTTAAAGTAAATCTGATTCGTTGTTGCTAAAAATATATTTGAAATGACTAATCTTTTACATGTTGCGTCTCTGTATTGGTATGCATGTGTACGTATGTGTGTTATTTCTTTACTACCCACAAGGGGCTACACACAGAGGGGACAAACAAGGACAGACAAACGGATTAAGTCGATTATACCGACCCCAGTGCGTAACTGGTACTTATTTAATCGACTCCGAAAGGATGAAAGGCAAAGTCGACCTCGGCAGAATTTGAACTCAGAACGTAATATACCGCTAAGCATTTCGCCCGGCGTGCTAACGTTTCTGCCAGCTCGCCGCCTTATGTGTGTGTATGTGTGTATGCATGTGTAAATGTATGAGTGTGTATGTGTGTGTATGCCTGTATTATGTAAGCCTGAGAGTAAAATCATTTATTTGTGAGAACGCTCTTCCGCTGTTTGTTACGATAATAACAGGTCGAATGCGTGAGAACAACTTCTCATGTGCATACGTCTATGTGTGTTCTGTGCAATCCAGTGATGGCAATTCAAGCGAGTGAGAAGGACTGAGAATGTGCATGAGATAATTGTCCTTTTTGTCTGAAAGGCCAGCCTGAAGCAGACTGGTACTTACGAAACTTGTAGCTTGATGCAAAAAAAAAAAAAACAAATCTACGAGATCTATGGCTTCAAAATAAGTTCTGAGGGAAAATGTTGGTACGGAAAGGAAACGATTTGATTGACTGAAAAAAATCACTAACGCAATCATGTGATTTTCTTTTCTGTCAGACGTTTTGTACCACGTCCTTATAACAGTATCCTATGGTCAGAAAAATTCAATATTTCATCCCGATCCGAAAAAAAAAAAGAAGCTGACAAAATGATTTCATCTTTTTGTACAGAACCGTCCAGTGAGGCCGTCAAACAATAGCAATTCCTCGTTAGTCAAAACAACATATGTGACAATAGTAGAATAAAATGCCGGCAGCCGAAGTAGCGTCGCTACATACGTTGTATAACACCTTTGCCTCCACCAGTAGTTTTTATCCATTTTCATACATTCATACACCTTGAATCCTCTGTAGGGATACGGGTTTTTTATTATTATTATTTAATCTAGTGTCTTTGTGGCAGTAGCAAAAAAACTATTATCATTATTTGTTGCCAATAAAGAATTATCATCATCGTCATCATCATCGTCATCATCATCATCATCATCATCATCATCACCATTCAGTAGTCTTATTTTTATCACGTGCTTTCACTTCTCTACCGAGCTCTGTGTGCCTTGGGTATGTGCTGTGGTCTGTTGTGAGGCTCTTATTTTTACTGTATTGAAAGTGTTTTATGTAGGATGTGTGCGGTGCCCAGTAGTGCTATTTTCTGTACGTTATATATATTTGTTAGTCCTGGTGTTTTTGTTATGTATTTGTCTGAATATTTTTTTATCACACCTAATGCGCCTATTATGATAGGAATTGTTTCTGTTTTTAGACTCCACATCCGAATCACCTCTATTTCCAGGTTTTGTATTTTGAAAGTTTCTCCGTTTCTTTTAGAGAAACATTGTCATCTGTTGGTATTGATACATCGAATAGAAAGCATTTTTCTTGGTGAGCCCTAACAACTATACTCAACTTGTTGACCTTAATTTTTATATCTGTGTGTATTGGCATATCCCAGAGTATGGTTGCGTTCTTATTTTCTGTGACCTTTTCTGGCGTGTGCCTATACCATCTTTTTTTTCTGTTGTTATCCCATAGTGTTGGCATAGTTTCCAGTGTATGTAGGTCCCAGCTCTGTCGTGTCTGTGAATATATTCCTTCTTAGCTAGCACTGGGTAGCCAGAGACAATATGGTTTATTGTTTCTTGTCCATCTCCACATATTCTGCAGTTACTTGTTATGTTTCTTTTTCTTATATGTTTTGGGTAATTTCTGGTGGGGATGATTTGGTCTTATGCTGCAATTAAAAATCCTTCAGTCTCTGCCTTGAGTCCTGGGATTTTGCTTTGTCTATTTCTTTTGCGTTTAGTTTAACCCAGTATTTGCCATGAAGAGGCCTTTCTTGCCATCGTTTTATCATGATCCGTTGCTGTTCCAGTTTTAGTTTGGATTTCAGTTGTTTTACAGCTTTTGTTGTTTCTTCTTTTTCTTCATAGTTGTTAGGTATTATGACTTTTTGCATTTGTCAGCTTCCTTAAAGACTGAAAACAGTTTTTTGCTTTATTCGTGTTTTGTGGCTAAATTCTATTAATGATCTTAATGGTCCACAGAATAGACAGGGATTCCTCGGGGTAGAGTCGGCATCTCCTGGAAATGATATTGTATGATTTCGCGTACCTTACTATGGACCAAGTTATGCTGTACTTAATTTTATCCTCCTTCAGTCGCTATACAAAATCGGCCAAAGATGTTGAATGTCTCTTATTGATTCTCTTAAAGCTGGCGACATGGTTACAATAACGATTCTTTATATTTTCCACACAGTGTAAGCATTATGTATGGTGAGCATACTGATATGTATGCGTGATACGTGGTATAAATGAAATATTAGGCTAGATTTTATTAAACTATATTGCTATATTCAGTTATATGATATCGAATTTAATGTATATCGTATATGATATGCGGACAACATCTATTAACTACTGTATGTATAGTGTATGTGGCATTATGTACTATATCATTGTCTTATCTTTGTATTAGACATTCATATGCATTTCTTTTTTATTAATATATATTTATAAATGTATAATGTGCATGTTGTATATAATTTTCACACTGAAATCTATCTATATATCAATTATTTCTGTAATATAATGTACGTGACATGCATACTTTTTTTAGAATTCATATCAATTTTTACAATGAATGAATTGATTGTTACTTCGAAGATGGTGACAGGAAAATGACGTATGGTGGTTATATTCATATATACACATATATGTGAATATATATATATGTGTGTGTGTGTGTGTGTGTGTGTGTGTGTGTATGTATATATATATATATATATATATATATATATATATATGTATGTATGTATGTATGTATGTATGTATGTATGTATGTATATATATATATATATATATATATATATATATATATATATATATATATATATATATATATATGTATATATATATAAATGTATGTATATATGTATATATATAAATACATGTATATTAATATATATATACATTCATATATATATATATATATATATATGAATGTATATTAATATATATATATATACATTCATATATATATATACATATATATATATGTATATGTATATATATATATGTATATATGCATGTATATATTATGTATATATATGTATATATGCATGTATATATATATAGAGAGAGAGAGAGTGATATATACATACACACACACACACACATATGCATATACACTCATATACATGTATGTACATATATGTGCATGCTTTTATAGTGTTTATACTTGTGTCTATATGTCTATGTGTAAGCATTTGTATATATGAAAGAATGAGAGGTCTCTCCCGAGCAATAGGCTCATGGGATTCTCTGGTGTATATATTTCCCACGTGGACGGGAGGCTGCTCCGTCGTGGGATTACTCTTTTTTGCCAGCCAGATGAACTGAAGCCCCGTGAAATGAAATGTTTTGCTCAAGAACACAATGTGTAGCCAAGTCCAGGACTCGAAACCACAATTTTATGATTATGAGTACAACACCTTAGCCACTAAGTCAAATTCCATACACTAATCTTTGTATGCGTGTATGTGTGCATGTGGTGTATGTGTGTGTGTCTTAGATCCTCAACGCTGTCAGCACAACAGGCATCGAGCCTTCTCTATACATCCTGATTGTTCACTTTCTTCTTGCCATTCGAGCCAGCTCCCAGTGTTATCATGTCATTCAAGAACGTACTGCACTACATCTTCCTTGGGCTTCCTCTCGGTCTCCTTCCTCCTCCCAGTGTCCAATCCATTACAATGGTAGCATGTCTCTTCTGCAGTAACTGAAGCACATAGCCAGTAAACCATATCCGCTGCTTAGTCACAATACCTTACAAACTTTCCATGGCCTTTTGTTTCTGACTCTGTCCTTGTAAGAGATACCAATGATTGGATACAGGCTGCGTCGATGGAACATGTCCATCAATTGAGAGATCTTCTTTGTCTTCTTCCAGGCGTAGACAGCTATTGGTATGATAATAGTTGTGAAGTCTGTGACCGCATGTGTATGTCTTGCGCAGGCCTGGTGAACCACCAGAGAAGCCATGCAGAAATATCTGTTACAAACAACCACGACTTTCTTGCTGGGGCCAAGGTCTGCCAGAAAACGTGGATAAATCGATCAGATTTACCTAGACACATGAAGGTGCACAGGGAAAAATCCTCAGGACAATCCAGAACAACCAAGAAGTCAGAATTTGTATGAATGTCGAACCTGCGACAAGTTTTCTAAGTCGCTGGCACGATCCAAGGTCCATTGTCATTCTCACGACATGTAATGCAGTGATACACTTTATTTAGTCAGCCATGATCATACTCGCTTAACGAATCGAAAGCCATCATCATGAATGGATGGATGATTTTTCTTTGAGTTTAAGTTCTTGGGAGAGTTCAAGCCGGTCGCTAACAAAGCGACAAGACTTTCTTGGTTAAGAAAATTCCCCGTGTTTGTAAATATGTGACTGAGTTGTAGTGTTGGTTGAACTGTCGAGGCATACACTCAAATGTGTGTATTTATTTGCATAAGAATCTCACATGGAGAACTTTTGGAATGTCTTACAACTCTTCACTGCGCCGCTAATAGATTAGATTTGGAGAACCGTGTCAGTTTCTTTTGCTGTGTATGTATGTATGTATGTATGTATGTATGTGTAAAACTCCAGTCTCAGACAAATCAGATACGGCGTTCGGAAGTTTCTGCGACAAACTATTTATTACTGGCTGACTGCCAGCTGTGTCTATAAAATATCAGTAAACTTGTTGATCGTCCTTTCCTCGGTTATCCCCTGAAGAAACGATGATACATTTAAGAACTACTACTTTCACTCATGGTAACAGAATTTCTGTCCGAATTTATGAACAGAATTCTGTATTTATGATTAATATAATTGACATGCCTATTACACATACACGTACACACATACACCATAACAAACGTACACACACGCACACATATTGTATAAATATGTTAATGTCATACAAATATATGCATGTGTATGCCTAATTAATCGTGAAGCTATTTGCAAGCAGAGAAACAGTGGACATTCACTAAATCAAAGATTATTTAACAGAATAGGGTTAAGTGTCTTTTAATACTTTTATTGATAGTGAATCCGATGTTTCATCGGCCGATGACCGGACTCAAAGTTAACATGTCAATGTAAGAAAGGATTAAGGTATACACGTGCGCACATACACATGCATATATATATATATATATATATATATATATATATATATATATATATATATATATATATATATATATATATATATATATATATGCACACGCACACACACACACATGAACACACACACAAACAGAGACACATACATGTAAATGCAGGACTCTGAGTATACAAATAAATTGGTAAGAAAGTGCGCTTATATGTCTGTATGTATATATGTGTTATATATATATATATATATATATATATATATATATACATACAGACATATATATATATACCTGTATACATACATATATATATACATATATATATTCATATATATATATATATACATACACATACGTACATATATATACATAGCAACACGCAGTCTGATAGGGTTATAAAAAAACATGTTGACGAGTGGAATGTGTTCATGTGTGTTTGTTGTGTGAATAGATGCTAACAGGAGTCCTAACGTTTCCAATGACTTGACTGATCTTGTCATTTTGCTCTGCATCTATGTGATGTGACTGTGGGCGTTCATGAACACATCTATGCGTGAATACGTACACGTGTCCATGTAATACCTACGTATGCATCTGTGCGTGCGTGCACGTGCCTAGAAGGAGGAATATGTACATTCATATATGTGTGTGTTTATGTGTGCATATGTGTGTGTGTGTTTATGTGTGTATATGTATGTGTGTGTGTGCTTGTATGTATAAATGTGTGTGTGAGTGTGTGTATGTGTGTAGTGTATATATATGTATGTGTATATATGTATATATATATATATATATATATATATATATATATATATATATATATATATATACACATATGAACATACACACACACACACACATATATATATATACGTACGCATGTAAGCATATATCTGTGTATGTGTACATATATATATATATATATATATATATATATGAAAGAAGGTTTGAAAATGCACTTATTTTTTTTTAAATATTTATTTACATAACCGGTTTCACTTTTTTAGAAAAAGATTATCAAAAGTCTTTGAGAATAATAAAAAAATATATATATACACTTTTACTTTATGTATGTTTGTCTCCAAACACATATATATTAATATTTACTTTAGATGTTTTTATTTTTATCATTACTTTTTACGTCTCGTTTTTGACAATAAGTTTTTTTTTTATTCGTTTGCATATATTATTTATTCATTTGTATTTATACCAGTTCTTCTTGTCTTATTTCATGCTTGAGACATCGTTTCACTATTTCAACAACCGTCCACTTTTTTCAATTGTAAATTGTTTTTTTCATTGTTTCTTTTTACTATTTTTTATTATTTTGCAAAGACTGTCTGTACTTGTTTGTCATAAATATTCTTATTTTGTGTTCCCGCCTTCTGTTAAATGGTTAGCGTCACTCGTGAACTTCTGAGTCGTAATGGACAGTATACTCACCATAACAATAAATTATTGAACTCAACTGAGACCTTTTGCTCTTCTTTGTAAGCTCATGTGTGTGTGTGTGTGTGTGTGTGGGTGTATCAAAATAAGCAGCAAGTATATCCAGAAGTAATGCAGTCCGATCGTTTCATGCAACTCCATCTAATTGAACATTACCTCTGGATATCCTTGTTGCTTATTTTGATTTTAATCACCTTACTTTGAAATTGTGTGGATAATACCGTACTAAATTCTTTGGATAGAAAAATTCGAAGGCTGCCCGTGGGACTCGAACCTACAACTCCTGTAAACATGACGGGCGTTTTACCATTGAACCGAATCAATCCTTGAAATATCTCTTTCTCCCATTCTTTCTCGCTCTTTCTTTCTCTTTCTCTCTCACTGTATATGTGTGTGCATGTATATATATATATATATATATATATATATATATATATATATATATCGTCGGTAAAACATAAATCCGAAATAGAAGCACACTCTAAGTTATAGAGCAGTATATTATATATGTATGTATGTGTCCATCTATTTATTTATCTTTGTGTGTGTGTGTGTGTGTGTGTGTGTATGTGTGTGCGTGTGTAGTGGCCGTTGACTCGTTATCGAGTTTAATCACCTTTTACACTATAATTACAGATCCAGTACATCTCTTCCTGTCATGGCTTCCAATAATATTGAAAAAACATACAACAGTGAAACGAGACAAAGACTCCACCTCCTAGACGCTGACGGCACATTAACTAAAGTCGCATATTTTACACACACACACATATATCCATTCATACAGACATACATCTAAATACAGACATATCTCTATAAATAAATACGTGTGTGTGTGTGTGTGTGTGTGTATTTTGAGCAAGTATTGTTTTGCAGGCATCAACGTGAGGAATCAGGGCATTGACATTTTCTTTACCGTTATATAAAAATGAATCAGAGAAGAGAATAAAAAATAAATCGTCATTGTAATTTATTGTCAGTGGAATTCATAAGAGTAATAATTCCGTAGGTGTTGCCATAGCTGAGTGGATAAAGATGATCGTTTCATAATTAGAGATTTCGCGTTCGATGCCACTACATGGCTGTCTGAACAAGTGTCTTTTACAATAACTTCGTGTTACAAATAAAACATCTCTGCATAAAACAGACGGGGCAGAAGCTGACAGAATGCTCGTCCGATGGATTTTATTTGTATTTCAAAATGTCGGCTTTATTGCTCGCAGCGTGTTGTTTATTCTACTGAAGGATTGCTTTAAGCGTACATGTTTCTGGGGAAATACTGAGCTTTTTTTTTTTTTTTTTACATATAATGTAAGAGACTGAATAAAGAGATCAGTTGATCCAACAAGCAAAATACTCGTCGTCGAATCCGTGCAAATGTATACGTAAGTTTATATGTAACGAACTGTCACTCCATCAATCTTCAAGGAAGAACGTAACTAATTTGGTGATTAATGGCGTACTTTTAAGGTGGCGAGCTAATAGAATCGTTGCTTAGTAACATTTTGTCCGTCTTTAGGGTCTGAGTTCAAATTCCGCCGAAATCGATTTTGCTTTTCATCCTTTTGGGATCGATAAAAAAAGTACCATTTGAAAATTAATCTCGATGTAATCGACTTACCCCGCTTCCTCGAAATTGCTGGCCTTGTGCAAAAATTTGAAACCATTTTACAGGTACGTATATTAGTAGAAACATAGAAGCCCACACATGCAATGACAACTAGGCCTGCATGCATGTACACATGTGAACATAAACACGTGTGTGATGCATGCGTGCATGCATATATGAGTGTGTGAGAGAGAGAGAGAGCGTACGTGGGGGGGGGGGGGGGGTTCTGTGTGTAAGCCTACGAAGAAGACATATAAACATGCTAAACTTTCCTATTTCTCTGTAGATTGATGAAAATAATGAACTCCTTTAATCGCTTTTCGATTCTGATTGAGTCTCATCAAATGTGTCTGCATCATTTGAACAATCCCAGAGAACCAAGTAGGCATTCCGTTTGAATACACATCAAAGTTATTAACAATTTACACGTGTAATCAAAAATGCCAACAGTTTTACTAATGGCTAGCCAAAAAGGGGCAACCCGTGCGAACTTTTAAGCTAGCTCTTGCGGAGGGCTAATTGGACCTACGGCCCAAAGTAAAGAGACCTAAGTAGCATGACTATAATACGTCTATAATGACTATATTCCCCGGTGGTGTTTGATCAGAGGTTAAGGACGGATGAGAATTTATTCTGTAATGCAATCATTCTACTGTTCCAGTCCCAAATTGAATTCTAACTGTTGGCCAATTTGTCCCAAAGTTCTTATCGCGACGTAAAATTAACAAAGCGAATGTCATTTATCTCCCCCTTGATCTTTGACGTCATCTGACAAACGCCAGTCAACATGGCGTGAATCAACCAAGCTTTACTTGCTAGAAATAGCAGCCCAAATGCTTTTAAATCAGATCTCAATGCTGGATGTTGAAGAACCAAATGAAGGGCAGATTTTCAATCCAGGGATCATTCTGATTCCGAAAAGATATGTAGAGCATATGTAGACTGAGACACAGAGGCCCCAAACAGACATAATTTCACGTTTATCATTATAGATAGAAAACGAAGCACAAAAACAATAGTAGAAACCATTGATAAATGTGAGCAACAGGGTGTAAATATAAGTACGTACACAGCACTGAAACATGTGAACCATCAGATATTGTTGTAACGTCTCTATCGAAAATAGTATCATTCAGATAATGTGCGCGTGCGCCCGTGTATGTTTGTGTCTCTGTGAAAGCGGCGAGCTGGCAGAATCGTCGGACAAAATGGTTAGTGGCATTTCTTGCAGCTTTTTACATTCTGAGTTCAAATCCTGCTCAGAAAATTCTCTTCAAGAATTACTCAAATTATAAGAATATATCCCCTGTCACCACAAGTGTTTTAAAGTTTCTACCGCAACAAAAGCTTAAATGAGGAACATTTCAAATACCAACATAATGCTATGGTTTTGTATGTATCTCCGAAATGAGAAATATTCCAGAATTGACGAGGATTTTTAACCTCTTTTGGACCTGAGACCATTACTTCACATCAAATTTAGAAAGTAATCATATTTAGATAGGCGCAGGAGTGGCTGCGTGGTAAGTAGCTTGTTTACGAACCCCATGGTTCTGGGTTCAGTCCTACTGCGTGGCACCTTGGGCAAGTGTCTTCTACTATAGCCTCGGGCCGACCAAAGCCTTGTGAATGGATTTGGTAGACGGAAAGCCTACTCACAGTCCTCTCTCACTCGAAGTTTTAGCTTAGATATATTCATTTACCTTATATAAACACTACATATATTGGAATTTTCAGGAATTTTCGTGATACGGAAGGAGTTTCGATATTGCGATGGATACAGAAGAGTTTGCAACATTTCAGTCATTCACAGTTTGTTATGCATCCATGGGAGATAATTCTTTCAGCAAACAAGAGTTGTGTCCCTTTGTGTAAACACTAGTTTAAAATATATATATAAATATTATTTAATATCCGTCTTTCATGATAGAATGAGTTGGATACCTATCTATCTATCTATCTATGTAGCTATCTATCTATCTATAGATAGATAAGTTTTTATGTATGCACATACATATTTACACTATGTATCCACATCTGTTGAAAGTTTCATAGCAATGACTTGAAAAATTAAGTATTTCATGCTTATCCTAGGTTTCTAATATTTACTGAGGCTTCATAATTACATATTAATTACTTAATCACATTGATGGTGAATATGTAATATGCAAATTAGTAAAGTCATTGCAGTTAAGTTCTGGCTTATATTTGATTTAAATAGTGATTTGTCATAAGTGCACTCCAAGTACAGAATTACAAGCAAAAAAACTCATCCTCTGATAAGTTGTCAATAAAGCATGCCAGGACAATCTCCTTTATTTTTTTTTTGTGCACAAAGAGGTTAAGATGTTTTATTAACTATTTTTAAACTTTCCCAATGAAGGCTTAAAATCTTGTGGTGTAACTACTTGAAATTTGCCATAGATTTTTAATATATGCTGTGGTGTGCGTGGATATATTTTAATATATACTTGAGAGGGAGGGTGTTTAATATATATTGTGTTTTGCAGTTTTATGGGGTTAGAAAAATGTGGAGGAATAATATAGCAAAATGACAAGATTGAAAAATAATATAACACAGAATAGATTTTTGTTGCCTTAGTTTTTTAATGCTTAACCATATACAGAAAGTGTTAGAGATAGACACATAGATTTGAATACAGGTAGGCAGCTAGCTTGATAGACAGACATAGTTTGATAAACAGACAGACAGATAGATAGACAGGGAGAGACAGACAGACAGGTAATTAGACAGAGAGAGATAGACAGACTGACAGACAGCTTGATACACTGAAAGACAGATAGTCAGATAGCTTGATAGACAGACAGATTACAGAGAATGAGGGAGAGGGATTGATAAAGACAGATATATAAGTAGATAGGGGGAGTGATGAATGTACAGAGAGTGAAGACAGAATGGTAAAATCACAAAATAATAGAGTAAAATTAAGTAATAAATGAACAGAAAAATGGATAAAAATTACATAACAGAATCATACAATACTAAATTAAATTAACAGATAACTGTGAAGTTAAGTCCTTCTTGTTGGTTTCTGTGTTAACATAATCACATGTGCATTCAAACTCAAAAACTCCTCATTAAACATATTGCTTATTTTCTCATTGCTAACTTAGCAAATTGGAGGGATAGGACGCTTTCATTCTTTAGAGTGTCCAGCTCACCCCATAATTCAAGGTGGGTTTCAGATTGTTTTTAAAGTGTGCTTCTACAATCCAGATATTTATGCAATCTGTGTGTTCCAATAGAATCTGTGTTGCTATATTTCTTCAATGTATTACTCCATGTTGGAATGCTATAATGGGTGGATTATGCAATTTTGTAAAAATATTCAACTATCCACTGGTGTTTCTAACATTTGATAAAGCCAACACATGTGGTATACACACACACACATATATATATATATATACATACCAGAGTAAGTACATAAATATGAAACAAGGTGGAAAAAAGAGTACTCAAATACCAGAGATAGAGTAATATGCCTTACTAAAAAGCAGCAGAAATATAACAAAAAACTGTTACTCAGAGTTTTACGTTTCCGTTCGTTGGACAATTTTGTTTGTTTTTTTTAACAAAACTGCCTGACGAATGGGAACATGAAACTCTGAGTAACAGCTTTTGTTATATTTCTGCTGCTTTTAAATAAAGTATATATATATATATGTATATATATATATATATATATATATATATATATATATATATATAGACACATGGGTTTCTGGGCAATTTTCCTCTCTTGCTTTCAATTCACAACCCAAAGAAAGTTATATGTTTCTGTGTGGTGTGTGTATAACGTGTGTGTGTGTGTGCGTCTGTGTGTGCATGCGTATTGTGTGTGCACACAAGCATGTAATTTTTATTATTATACACATTTTCCCTGTAACGAAGGAGCAGGTTTCTAAGACAGCAACAATGGTGAAGAGTTATTTGTTGAATTTTAGAAAAGTTTTGCATATTTTTACGCTTCTACTGAGATACTCGTATTCACAAAGTGAACATGTGTATGTGTGCGCATTTGTGTGCGTGCGTGTGTGTGTGTGTGTGTGTGTGTGTG
>NC_142937.1:88390813-88405813 GCF_046866305.1 Octopus bimaculoides | reverse complement strand
ATACGCACACACAAAATGTATGATTTCCTCTAAAAAACAGTGAATGTAGCCGGGACCAAGAAGGAGTTCATATCATCATCAGACGCCAAACTGTGGTCACTGGATGTTTTGACTCTAAATTGTAATACCTCGCCGCTGATGAGTGGGCAATGGTAACCGAATCACTTACGTTCGTGGCTTCCATTTTAGGTCGTTTCTAATGTATTTTAACCAGCAATAGTCTCTTTTTGATACCTCTTCTATCTTACATGCAGCTGGCTACGAATTCTCATAGGGAAATGGTCAGAAATAGTTAAACTCGAAAAGGAACAGCCATATCTACTATCATTGCTTCTTGTAATCTTGCAAAAATATGCTGGTATCTGATGTTTTGCCATTCAAAAACTTGAATGCAATATTTTTACTACAGAAGCGTGAGCTCGATCAGGATTATTTCCTTTGCTTCATCAAACCATAAACGACAAGATTTAGAATTCTCTGCACGGTCTTCTTTACCAAGTCAACCTTCATCTCATGATTTGGCCCTTTGTAGTAAAATGGTTGTTCTTGCTGTGGTCGCCCCTGTAGTAAAATATTTGTTCTTGCTGTGGTCGAAGTTGATTGGTGGTGTTGGTTTCTCCTGTGGCTGATGTTTCTCTTGTTTATTGTATTTCTCTTGCGAAAGAGAGTCCTGAAGACCTTAGAATAACACCATCTATATCCCCGCTTCGGTGACTGCTGGTTAGCACTCAGACAAGACTTGCACTATGTCTAGTTTTTATCAAGGTTTCTTAATATTTTCGTATGAGTAAAGGCTGCGAGCTGGCAGAATCGTTAGCACGCGGGACGAAATGCTTCACTGTATTTTGCATTTTGCCCGTAGCTCCGTTCTGAGCTCAAATTCCGCCGAGGTAGACTTTACCTTTCATTCTTATGGGGGTCGATAAAATAAGTACCAGTTGAGCACTGGGGTCTATGTAATGGACTTCCTCTCCCCCGAGACGGCTGGCCTTGTGCCAAGATTTGAAATCAATATTTTCGTATGAATAGCTTGCAGTCTGTTGGTTACCGCAATGTCCATAGATTTAATATGTACGTTCCTCGGCCTCTGTAGACTCATCTACGTGAAATAATAGTGGCGTATGTTACCGAACGAAGAGAATGAACTACCGAACGGCGTGTCAACGGGATTAATGTTACTGGCGCAATCAGTACAGACATCACTATTGGAGTTTTCTCTTGCTACATATAATAGACGTTGTCACTCAGATGTCTACTTTCAAGATGTGAATTGTGTATGCTATCTGTGTGTATATTCTACCATTGTGTTACGTTTGCTTGTGTGTATATATATATATATATATATATATATATACACAGATACGCACACGCACACGCACACACACACACACACACAAACACACATTTACACACACACACACATATATATACATATATAGTGTTCATATACAGATATACATATATAAATTCTCATATATATATATGTATATATATATGTTTTATACACACACACACACTTTCACATTTTGGTATAAGAAGCAATTTTGGATAAGCCAACGTTGTTATGTCCAACCTGTCAATGCCGGCCAAATTATCATCCAATAGTCCAGATCTATCATTTCCAGGCAATAATTGATCTGTTTAGATAATGACATGAGTTTCTTCTCCTCGTTGCAACCAATAATGATCTCATCAAATAAGGTAATTACCCATATGTACGCATATATGCATGCCTACGCGTCTGTATGCACACACACACACACACACACACACACACACACACACACACACACACACACACACACACACACACACACACACACACACACATATATATATATATATATATATATATATACGTATATATTTATATATATACGTATATATGCACTTACATACACACATAGATGTCTATGTCTCAATAGTAATGCATACGACTGCAATCGACTGCCGTCTTCCGGTGGTAACATAGTTATAGGAAGATCGATCCTAATCAGAATCTAAATGTGCCTACTAAATTAGGTCGACTGTTTCCAGTGTAATAAAATGTATATTTCATGAGCTCACATAATCATCTCGTTTTCTTAATTTTTATCTACATTACCCATCTCTCTCGCCTCCTCTCCGCCTCTCTTTCCACGCGCGCATCTCCTCCTCCACACACATGTGCCGTTTGCTTGTTTTATATAAAAAATGCAATTCGACATTGAATGGAAGGACGACCACTCAGTGCATTTTAGAATAGTGATTTAGTAACCTTTACAAGGAGACTTGACGTATTAGCCACCATTCCATTGACTATTGAAACTGCATGCAAATACATAGACACACGCAACGTGTGTGTGTGTGTATACATATATAAGTACTTTTCTGCTTAAGGCACAAGGTCCGAAATTTTTGGGGAAGGGGGGGTTGTCGATTAGATCGACCTCAGTACGCAACTGGTACTTAATTTATCGACCTCGAAAGAAGAAAAGCAAAATCGACACACACATATCTGTCTATCTATGCATACATATACACACACACACAGATATACACACACAGATATACACACACACACACACGCAACATGAACATGAACAAGAACAACAACAAAGAATTGCAAAAAAAAAACCCAAAAAGCCTGGAAGCGAGTCTCTATACAGTTACTGGACCTGCTAGAAAAAACTGCAAAATTTCTTTCAAACTACACCATACCATCTTATCAAAGAGGGACAGATTTAAAAAAATAGTTCTTTGTATACAAAATAACGGGAGGATCAGTTTATGCGATTATGTTAATGTAAAATTCTTGCAACCATGGAAGGACTGAGACGGACAAGGAACCGGTTCTTCCAGTTTAAACTACGTGAGCACTTGCAAGGGCTACATTGAATCTTGATATAAAATGCTCCAACACAAAACCATATTCATTGCGAAAGTATAAAACAGCAAAACTGATACAAACACGTTTGTGCAGCTGCAAATCTACAGAATAAATGCTTCCCAGTCATCTCACACTGACTAATATTTCACTTAGAATTGAACCCACATTAAACAGTCAAAGCCACTGTAATCCTTAAAAAAGGGTTAGGAGCACTGAACTTCCTCTCTTGTGTAAACTGGAAAGTTGTGACAACACTACTCTATTATTTTCCTCACTCTCTGATGGCGGGCAAGGAACCGAAATGCTAGGTTCTTAAAGTAACTGTATTGAATCCTTTTATGGTGCTTACGTTATCAACCATGGAAGCAAGACAAAATGGCTCTCTGCGGGATTTGAACTTGATCCTCTGATCCACCCCTCTACTTTTTCTGTCACACGTTATTCTTTTTCTCTGTTTATGAATCTAAACTGCATCATCTTGAAATATCTGATGTAGGTCTTTTTATCTGTGTACACCGAGAATACACTATACACACAGTTAAAATTTTCTTCTTCATTTGATTACAGCATCATAAAAAAAAAAAATAACGAACTCCATTAATTAGACTGCAAATAGATAAAAAAAATAAATAAGGTAAAGATAAAACTAAAATTCATATGTTTAAATATCCCCGGGCTGGCTTTACTTTTCCCTCCATCTTTTTACGAAGTATTATAATGAAGTTTGTATTAGCAAAATTACATTACATTTTTTTTCGTATTATTCTCTACTCTGCAATTAACTAAAATTCAATGCTGGTTACAGCACAACACGAATAAGCATCAAGCAGCGCCGGTGCGTTTTATGAAATGATTAATATGTAATCAACATGTCAAAAGGTAGCTGGTGACATAAATCAGAAGGAACTAGGACATTGTACAAACGTGTTTATATGACGGATGTTTCTTTTTCTATATTTTATTAGACGATTAATTAAGTAACATATCGATTAAAGCCCCCAAACTAGAAAAAAAAATATATATATATACTTCACCTGAGAGAGCATGCTGTTTTTTTTTTTATCTCTATATCACAAGAGTTCTACAAGGAACGCAACTACTTCAACCTGGGAAACTGAATACATTTATTTTTAGAATGACGTTTTATGTTTTGTGGGGGACGCGTGGCTTAGTGGTTAAGGTGTTGGACTCACGATTGTAAGATTGTGGTTTCAATTCCTGGGTTAAGCGATGCGTTGTACTCTTGAGTAATACTTTTCATTTCACGTTGCTCCAGTCCACTGGCGAAAATGAGTAATCCGGCGTCCTGTCCAGGTGGGGAATTTATACGCCATTGAAACCTTGAGGAGCCTGGCATGGCTCAAGAAGGGAATTCTTTCTTTTTTATGTTTCACGTTGGTTTCAAATTTTTCGAATTTTAGTTTTAAATTTTAGCACAATTCCAGCAATTTTTTATTTTAGGGGGAGTGGGGTAAGTTGATTACACTGATTCCAGTGTTCATCTGCTACGTATTTTATCGAGCCTGCAAGGTAGAGTCGATCTCGACAGAATTTGAACTCAGAACACTACCGGTAGAAATACCGCCAGACATCAATTTTATCCTGCATGCTCACGGTTCTGCTAGCTCCCCCCCCCACCACGCTGGATTTAATAATAATAAAAGAAAGGTAAAATCTTAAGAAAAATAGTACGATGAAAGGTAAAGTCGACCTCGGCGGAATTTGAACTCAGAACGTACAGACAGACGAAATACCGTCAAGCATTTCGCCCGGCGTGCTAACAATTCTGCAAGCTCACCACCTTGTATTCGGTCAAATACGAACCGGGACATTTTAGTAACTGGCGAAAAAGACAAATAGAAAGAAAGAAAGAAAGGAAAGGAAAGTCTTCTGCTTATTTATATATATATAGAAAGTATTTCAAGAATATATTTTGCGCTGCTAATTATTACAGACACAAAAGTTCACCAACAATTATAACCCCAAATAAATTTATCTGTGTTATTATGTATATTAATGTATTGTTATGGCTTTTCGGTATTACGTGTAACTGATTGCGTTTGACGTATAACGCATAAACCTCGCCTCAGATATCGAAATAACTTGCAAAATAAGCAAAATATTGAACCACACTAACATGAAAAGCAAAATTAAAGTGTTTTTATTGCATATTTGAACTCCTCAACTTCAGTAGTTTCTGAGATAACATTAGCGGAGATATTGACATTGAAGATTTCAATCAAGCAAGTCGATTGGATAAGAACTATGGCATCTGATGTTTTGGTGGGCGGATATGGATGTGGCGCGGTGCTCAATGATAATGTGATATTGTTCCTGAGTAACTCAAGAATTCAAACACAACAGAAATGATATTCAAGTGTGAGTGCAAAAAGACGGCGGTGAAATAATTTGTTAATTTCTAGGCAGGGGTGAAATAGTGAAGAAATTCGCTTCACTTATAGGAGTTTCTGGGTTTTATGTTACTTATTTCTTTATTGTCCACAAGGGGCTAAACATAGAGGGGACAAACAAGGATAGACAAAGAGATTAAGTCGATTACATCGACCCCAGTGCGTAACTGGTACTTAATTTATCGACTCCGAAAGGAGGGAAGGCAAAGTCGATCTCGGCGGAATTTGAACTCAGAACTCAGAACTATATCTTTATGTGCTTCGAGATCCACTCACCCAAAAAAGAAAACAAAAAGAATTATTTCACGTTCTCTCCAAAGTTTATAAATCTTTATGACGTCAACACTTATACACGCACGCACACATACGCACACACACACACACATACGATGGGCTATCTACGCCTACCAAACTCACAAGACATAGGCCAATCCCTTATCTGAACATATTTAGCATTAGTTGCTTTCACATGAAGATCTCATTAGTATTCATTAATATTTCATATGTCCAAGAACCAGTTTATGACATTAGCAAAAACATCTACTTTAATAATTGAAAAAAAAAAGAATGGTTAGCCAAAACAATGAAAAAAAAAAGAAAAAAGAAGTCCTCACATTCATTATAAAGACCCTACCCTCAAATCACCGATGACATAAAAAATTTTAAAAAATGATAGAAGTGAAAGATAAAATGCATTAAATAATTTTATAAATTGCGGAAAATGTTTCAAAATTTACGAGCACACAAATATTAATCAACGAGAGATGACAAGGAAACATCTAAGAGTTATTTATTCTGTAGATTTGCATCTGCACAAACGTGTTTGTATCAGTTTTGCTGTTTTACACTTTCGCAATGAATATGATTTTGTGTTGGAACATTTTATATCAAGTTTGAATACATCTCTTGCAAGTGTTCACGTAATTTAAACTGGAAGAACCAGTTTCTTTCTGTCTCAGTTCTTCCATGGTTGTAGGAATTTTACATTAGCATCATTGCATCAATCACGAAACTACGATACTTGAAAGATGCTGATCTAAGGCATCACTCATTGAAGGTATTCTCTCCAAACCCCTAGTCATGCGACATTCCCATTCTGAGATGAATATTAGCACCTTCAATGCAAGAAATTAGTAAACTGAACATCTGAATTCTGATCGTCGAAACCGACGTAAGACCTGCCATCCTCACGTCACTAATGCTTGACTATCTAACTGGTATTACTGCTTGTCTCCAAGTAATTGAATTATCCTATATTATCATGGCTTTCCTTTTATGCCCCTACCTGAAGGAAGAATTCGCAAGTATAATTTCTTTCAAACTAGCACCAGTTCACAGACTTCTGGATGTCATGTTATTCCAGTCTTTCATCTAAAAATGTTGCACCCTGCAGCAACCATTTTGACGAATTGCAACATCAATATTTTCTGTACTTTAGTTTCTGTTTCGGATCAATTTATAGTAATGCTGATCGAATTCCTTGTAGCAATTTCTATAGAACTTAGTTTTAATAGCAACCAGATAGTTCTCCTTCAGAAAGGCGTACCACACATGAATATTTTTACTGAAGCTAAGCTTCTGGAAAGGACAATTCGTTCTGCTATCTTCCTCACCATAAAAGAAGCAAGCACAAGTTTTGATTAGAATTTGCATTGGACTGTTTTGGTGCTTGTCTTGGAGGAGGTGACCCATGTAAATAACGCTTTATTACTCGTTCAAATACTGATGGCTTCTAAAGGTGACCACGAGTTTTATCAGGATTCACAGTTTTTTCGCCAAGTATTTTCACCCGGAAGCCCTGTGATGCTCTACAAAATTATTTGGATTGAATATAGAGGCTTCAGATATCGTTGTCTGCTCCTTCTCTACACTCAAACACAAGAGACTAGAGTTCGGCTCAAAGTAATTTGGCGCATATTCTCCAAATGAAAACGTAGGCCAATGAGGAAGTATTTATGTAGTCTAAAAATAACTGCTAAATCTCTCCCAAACCACATTTTTGAACTCAGAACGTAGCGACGGGCGAAATGCCACTAAGTATTTCGTTCAGCATGCTAACAATTCTGCCAGCTCACCGCCTTAATAATAATAATGATAATAATAATAATAATAATAATAATAATGATGATGATGATGATGATGATAGTGGTGGTGGTGGTGGTGATGGTGATGATGATAAAAAAAGCAAAGAAGTGTCTTAACTTTTTCTCCAGCTCTCAACCGTATTTAGGTGATAAACATTTGCCCTGTATTGTAATTTTAGTTCAATTAAGTTGCCTTCCAACGTCACAAAAATCAATTTAGGTTAAAAACCAAATTATTAAAATCTGCGATTTTAGTGGACCCTCCCCCACAAAGACAAAAACAATCGAACAACAGCAGCAATAAACAAAGAAAAATAAATCCCAAAACCCAAAATAGTTTTTAATTATTAATTAATTCTCCGCGAATTAGTTGGACATTTGATTTATTATAGCAGTCCATCACAGCGTTACTCAAGAAACATGAAGAAAGAGTGAGAGAAAGTTGGAGCGAAAGAATGCAACAGTGGTTGCCACCACCCCCTGCCAGAGCCTCGTGGAGCTTAGGTGTTTTCGCTCAATAAACACTCACAACGCCCGGTCTGGGAATCGAAACCGCGATCCTCCGACCGCGAGTCCGCTGCCCTAACCACTGGGCCATTGCGCCTCCACAGTCTGCAATATACTATTCCAGAAAACCTGAGCCGTCTTAAGGCATGGGCACACTGGGCAGTTGCCCAGGGCCTCTCAAGTCTAGAGGCCCAATTCATTTCTTTTCTACTATAGGCACAAGGCCCGAAATTTTGGGGGAGAGTGCTAGTCGATTACATCGACCCCAGTGCGTAACTGGTACTTCATTTATCGATCCCGAAAGAATGAAAGGCAAGGTCGACCTCGGCGGAATTTGAACTCAGAACATAACGGCAGACGAAATACCGTTAAGCATTTCGCCCGGCATGCTAACGTTTCTGCCAGCTCTCCGCCTTCTAGACGCCCAATTCAGATCTATGTATGTTGTGGTTTGCTGTCTTGAAATAATAATAACAAAAAAAACTATACGACCCAGAGGCCTACAATGCTGCAGAAAACGCAGGTACAAACAAACACAAAATAAAAATGAAAAAACGAAAAGAGATGGTCGTGCCTTTAGTGACTTCTTTATCATAGGCTCGCTCATTCAGGGTTCACCTGAGACCAAGCAACAACAGCTACGACGACGACGACGACGACGACGACGATGACACCTCTTTCTACTACAATTTGGATAAGAAAGACGTATTTTAATATATAATCAATTATGAGTTTGATCTTGAAGTATTAGGAGTGGTTTGGTGAGCGTTATTGGTGGAGGCTAGGATTTTGACATCCTATAATCATTAACGATCTAATTGAACTGGATTGATCTGAGCAAGTGAAAGTCAATCTCTAAGATCGTGCAATCAATAATTAATTATCTAGAAGCCTGATCGGTGTTTGACTTGACGGTCTAGACATAACACCGAAAACGGTTTTTTTCAAAAATTGTTTTTTACTTAAGCACATAATTCAGCACAAATAGATGAATCGGCTATTGTGTAATGGAACGGAATATATCAATATCGGATGAAGATTAAGCAATGATAAATCTCTGAGCGAGATGTAAACAGTAGCAGCACGACATCGTGAAGTATATTTGCCACCTAAATGTGGCTGACCCATAGGGGACGCTGCTGTTGTTTATAGCCCCAGGAAGACATCTCCTCCAGCTGGCTAACGACACACTGTCTGTGTCCGATCAGTATTTGCGAAGGGAAATCATCGTTCCCATCTCTAGCCTTACGTGATACACATGGACCCGCACGTAAGGTTAGAGATGGGAACGATGATTTGCCTTCGCAAATGCTGATCGGACACAGACAGTGTGTCGTTAGCCAGCTGGAGGAGATGTCTTCCTGGGGCTATAAACAACAGTAGCATCATCCCCTATGAGTCAGCCACACAGAATTTTACTGGTATATATTATATCGGATTAGGAAGCTCAAAGTCTGAAATCAACTTTGACCGTCGAATATAAAGGGACGTAATTAATTTTGTATAACGCTCAAATGGTTTTCTTATTTCTATTTCTCTATCCTCTGTATTAATTTATTATTTTCTGTACGCCTATTGATCCACAATTGCCAGTGTCATGTCTGTGTCATCCACTATTCTCTATGGCAATCCACTATTCTCTGCAATAATAAAGAAGCCCGAAGTATATATATATATATATATATATATATATATATATATATATATATATATATATATATATATATATATATATATATATATATAAATATATATATATATATATATATATATATGTGTGTGTGTGTGTGTGTGTGTGTGTGTGTGTGATTTTATGCCTGTGTTTGTTTCCCCATCACTGCTTGAAAACCGGTGGTGGTATGTTTACGTCCCCCGTAACACTAGTAGTTCGACAAAAGAGACCGATAGAATAAGTATTAGGCTTAAGAAATAAGTCTTTGGGGGCAAAGGCAGTGCTCCAGCATGGCTGCAGTCAAATAGCTGAAACAAGTAAAAGAATACGCATTGTGTTTTCTCGTACACGAGCATTGCCATTGCTAGAAAGAATCATTGTAATGTATCATTATTAATGCAACGTGAGGCCCTTATAAGACTCGTGAGCCCGGCCAAAGATCTGCACATTGTATTGCATAATGCGCAGTTGTACTGGCTGGTAGAAGGAACCGGTGCCACAGTATGAAGTCTTTGGACATGTCTTTTTAATCCTCCAAATGAAGGGCATAACTTTCCACTGGTTACACATGTTCTGTTTTAAACAATAGCTGTGTCATAATTAACAAAAGGTCGATTCCAGTGGCTTCTCTGATGGCTGACCGGGCCTGCACGACTTAAGCATTGCCTCCTACAAATCATATATACACACGGAGGAACGGTTGAACAAAAATACCTTGTCGCATTTAGTCCCGTCTGTGTTACTCCTCCATCTCTTACTATATGGTTAAAATTTGTATTAAAGTGTCCAGGTCAATACAAACAACTAAAACCAATATTGGAAGTGGTACCTTAACATAGCCGCGCTCCAAATACTGAAATCATTGGGAAAAAAAAGTAAAAAAAACAAATATATTCCTTTCTTACTTAGATTATGTTTCTGTGTTCATTATCCGACTTAATTATAAAAACATTAAAAACTTGCTTGACTTAATTAAAAAATGCTCAGGTGCCGCTTTAAGATTACTAAATAGTGTTACTCTAAATCCAGAGTCGTATTTTAGTGAATTCTACAACAACAACAACAACAATAAAATCAGCCTGCATGTAATTTCGAAGTTTCGACCTTTTTATGACATTGAAGGAAATGAAATACACTTTGGGGCATTAAAAAATATTGATTATTTTTATCGATCTGCCATAGTTATTTTTTTTAATCGATTGTCTGAAAGTTTTTCGTTTTTTTTTAAATTTCGTTTTGCACTTCTATTAGAGTTAATGGCTAACAGAAGAATTTTGTTGATTGTATATATTAGTCGCCATCAACGGTACTGGAAGGAACACTGTTTACTAAACGCCTTTCAAGTTGATATTTTCACTATCATTAATTAAAAAAAAAAACAAAAACAAAACAAAACACAAACAAACAAAAACAAGACGAAAAAGAACTGACTTCAGAATGTAATTTAGGTTAGAGTGCTGGATTAAAATGGCCGACATTGCTTAGGTAGGTCACTTTACGTTCTCAATTTAAATCATGTGGAGGCTGACTGCTTTTCATACTTTCAGGATCGATAACAGAGTACCATTCAGGTCCCGGGGTCGACCATACGCTCTCTAAAATTTGAGATCTTGTGCTTATGTTAGAAATCAATATTTAAATTTGGTTCACGAAAACCGGAATTCTTCTTCTTCTTCTTCTTCTTCTTCTTCTTCTTCTTCTTCTTCTTCTTCTTCTTCTTCTGGTGGAGGAAGGGGAGGAAGCGGAGCAAAGGGAAGAGGGGAGCAAGGACTTCCTGGAAAAGTTCGAGGAGTGGTGGGAATTTCTGGAAGAGTCCGAGGAAGGGGAGGAGGTGGGGCTAGGACTTCCTGGAAAAGTCTGAGGAGGGGTAGGAGGGAAGCAAGGAGTTCCTAGAAAATCCGAGGAGGTGGGTGGGGCTTCCTGGAAAAGTCCGAGGGAGGGGTGGAGGGGGAGCAAGGACTTCCTGGAGAAGTCCGAGGAGGGGGAGGAAGGACTTGCTGGAAAAGTCCGAGGTGAGGGAGGAAGGACTTCCTCGAAAAATCTGAGGAGGTTTGTGAATTCCTGGACAAGGCCCGAAATTTTGGAGGTGGGGCAGTCGATTAGATCGACCTCAGTACAAAACTGGTATTTAATTTATCGACCCCGAAAGGATAAAAAGCAAAGTAAAGACAGACGAAATAACTGCTAGGCATTTGTACCAGCTCACCGCCTTGATATACATGCATATTGCAGAGCGTCTCAGCTGTGAAATATTCTAATTGCCACTGTGCATATGCAGTTGTATGCATCACTGTGTGCAAGGTTGTAGAACTACTTGTTGCCAAGTATCAATATGTGAATTAATATTAGATGACAGACAGGAAGATATGTTTATATATCTCCTAAGTAGATTACGTACATAATTAGCTAATTGTGGATGTGTGTGAATGGATAAGTAGAGTTACATGATAAAAAACTATTTCGACTTATGTAAACAACTTGTGGTCTTAGAATTAGAACTCAACATATATTAATATTAATATATGTAGTAAAAATATTAAGATGTATGAAGTATACATCGGTGAATATAAAAATAGATATATGTGTTTATGCATATATAAATAGATACTTGTGTTTATATATATATATATATATATATCTTCGTATTTGATACCAAGACTATTATATTTAATGTATTTATTATATTTAATATATTTAATATAATCAACGGTATTAATTTGTTTATCTGCATGATTGCCTCTCTCTCTTTCTCTCTCTCTCTCTCTCTCTCCCTCTCTCTCTCTCTCTCTCTCTCTCTCTCTCTCTCTCTCTCTCTCTCTCTATATATATATATATATATATATATATATATATATATACATATATATTATGTATGTATGTATATATATAAGAAGCAAAATAGCTAGTTGTAAAATCTCAGTAAAAGATGAGAGTAGTAAAGTTATTTGCCACATCTATGTTGCAACTAGTTCAATAGTTTGATCAATAATTTGATCTCAAGATAGAATACAAGGACAGCATACCCGCGTATCAACTGTGTTTACGAGCACTCGCATACATACTTGAGTATAGGAATGTATGTATAATTGGAAGGACAAATAATATACACTCTAGAAAGTACGTGAGTGTCCGCAAAAACTATATATATAAATGTGTGTGTTTGTGTGTGTGTGTGTGTGTGTGTGTGTGTGTGTGTGTGTGTGTGTGTGTGTGTGTGTGTGTGTGTGTATAAAGTTATATGCTTTACCTTGTATGTGGGTATATGAAAGAATGTGTATATATGAAGGGAGAGTTAGCCTACTAAATAAATTTTTCTTAATGGCTTAAAAAAAGCCTAGACAGCTGTAAATTACCTTTGTGTAGTGAGAAATTCTGATGTAGGATGTCTGAGGGGGGTTACTGTAAATCCTATTCATGCAGATAGTTAACAAACACAAGAAATATCACTTTATTGTCCCTAAACAGCTAATATCAATCTTCGTTTTGTTTATCTTTTTCTTCCTAATAGTCTGTCTGGGAAGATAGAAGTGTATTTCATAGTTAATTAGACATGGGGGATTTTTGATTTTTGATTTTTGTTCCATTGTTTTTGTAGTTTGTATTTTGATTATACTTTTGTTTTGTCTGTCATTTTTATCTACGGGTTCAGTTTTGATTGCAAATTGCTGAAAGTAGCGCACTGCTTTGGGTATTCATTCTCATAAAGAGTGAAATAACAGTCTGACCGAACGAAGGGCTTTTTTCAAAATAATTACATGAAGAAATACAGTTTATACCTTAATTAGCTGGTAGTGATTACACAATATGTTAATTATATCATCTCACCAATGTACCACAGGTGTAACAGGATGTGAAAAAAACTGATTATATGAAATAAAGAACGTTCAATCCATTTGCACTATCTCTTTTTATGGGAAAAGAATAAGTTGTAGATTATATAAAGCGACTGTTCTGCAACATTATCTATAGCTGAGTATGTTAAGTATAAACTCTTACTTAGTAAGCACAAAATGACATTAGAAGATACTAGAAGTATTATTATCTAAGACTTAAGCATGACAAAAGTTATTTAAACTTTAGCCATAGTGTTCATAGATTACATCGTGTTACCAGTCTCAAACCGACAAAAATAGTGATTGACATATTTTAAATACACATACAAACCCTTCTAGATAGTAAGTCTTATACTTGGAACCGTGGTACGGAGCATGATGCAGTCATGATTTATAAATCTAAACTTTCAATGAAAATTGTATCAGCTTAAAATCATAATGTTGTGAAGCAAAATCTTAATATGAAATCTCAGTAATAAAGCGAAATTCGCAATAATATTGTTGAACCAATACTTTAATATTAAACACCTTAGAGTATTATGTCTTCCAATAAGATATTTGTTTTCAGTGGATTCAAAATGAAAGAGAGATCGTCTTGTTGGAATGGAGTCTTTTATGGAATCAATAGAAGTGAAGTAAACTTCTTGTTGTTGTTGGCACTCCGTCGCTTACGACGTCGAGGGGCTCAGCTGATCCGATCAACGGAACAGCCTGCTCGTGAAATTAACGTGCAAGTGACTGAGCAATCCACAGACACGTGTACCCCTAACGTGGTTCTCAGGGAGATTCAGCATGACACAGTGTGTGGTAAGGTCGGCCCTTTGAAATACAGGTACTACTCATTTTTGCCAGCTGAGTGGACTGGAGCAACATGAAAAAATAAAGTGTCTTGCTCAAGGACACAACGCGTCGCCGGGAATTGAACTCACGACCTTACGATCGTGAGCCGAATGCCCTAACCACTAAGCCACGCGCCTTTACTAGGACTCATTTTAAGCTGCCTCTATTCTCACTTTTCCTTTGGCCTCGACTTTTTAACCCTTTTCTTGTCCAAAATAGTTTCACGAGTTCATACTTGTTTTCAGATTTTTAGTTAGTCCTTGTTTCACACGTTCTGGGTAAAATAAAGCTTTCCTTTCATAAGTCCCAAATTATTCTGGTAGTCAAAAAACAAAACAACCCCCCCCCCCCCACCAAACCCAGGAATGTGTATCATATATGATGTATGAACACCAAGGAAATATACCCTGTGTATCACATGTAATACAACACAAGACAGACAAAGGCTAAGCCAGATGACGCTATATCATGACAAGTAATTTAGCGTACCTCTGAATCACGCAGATTGACTGCTATTCTTAGCAAGTAAACGAATGTGTAGAGGTTCCCTCGCTGATTTGCATTGTGTCGTTATCTTTATAGCAGTTCATCTGGTTAGATATAGCAAAAGCAAGTTAATCAATACAGAAGAGAAAACGATGGAGTTTTATCGCATTCACTCGATCTGCTAAAAATATCAGTCTGGAATCATATTCTACTGACTGTAAAAATGGGAAGATAGATTAGGTAATGTAGTTCTAGATAAACTGTCTGAAAACAACAAAAGGGAATGGTTACGGCGAGA